>NC_056715.1:10971168-11271168 GCF_018831695.1 Puntigrus tetrazona | reverse complement strand
ATAACTTAGTTTGAAGTATTTTGGGGCCAGTTAAAATAAAAAAAAAATCTTGTGTTTTACACATTTGTAGAAGACATGAATCTGGCCCATCTTAGCCGATTCATGTATCCTCATCTTAGCCTTTCCATATTTGTCCTTTTCCTAAGGAAGGCAATGCGCTTTTTGACCAGCCTCATTTCTTCCTTTCAGTTTTTTCCCTTTGCCTTTATTTTGCCATTTACACGTCAGCTCACGTGACTGCTTAATGAGTTAAACCAACCCCTCAGTCAAGATTCTCCACTCCGCTTCTTACTACTTCATTTGCGGCCCAAGCCGAGAAATTCATTGTGCGGCAGTAAAAACAATTTACTGTTAATTACAAGGAGAAAAATGTGCCGTAGCGCTCTCCCCGATTGCCATGAATCACCACACACTCCCGGAGATTTATAAGGAATATGTAAGTAGGATGAATTAGCAGGGTTTAATAACAGAGGCACAAATCATGCAGCCTTCAAGGGCCTTTAATTGATACAGTGGAATGTGATGGGCATGAATCAGTCAGGCTTGCAGCGCCGCTGTAACATATGGTCAGCTCAATATGCTTCAGCCGATGGAGCTGTCGATGTCATCGGCTCTTCCATATGGCGGGAGACTTTTAACGCTTTGCTTCTGTTTATAGGGTTATTACTTACTATACTTACTATTTTTTGTCAGCATAGGGTGTCAGTAGTTATATTTAAGGACATTATTTAAGTATTTGTTTTAATTCTTGTACTTTCTCTTTCATTGTATAAGTTTGTGGGATTTTTAATAGCGTTGTCTTAAATTTTTTTTTTGACTTTTCATATGAAAGCTCATTTTACGACCACTTAAGCTGAATTTGCCATGTCTCTAATTCATTAATATTCTGCTCCCACACAAGCAGCTCTTAACGTCCTTACACACCTCCCGTATGTCTGAACAAACAGCACGCTGACTAACCCAACACAACCTGTTGTCTGGACCACTCAAGACTATGTCTCCCTCAAGCCTTGTTTTCGCCCACTTCTCTGCCAGGATTTAATGTTGATGATTGCAATTTATTTGAGCCTTACCTCCGTTTTACGACTGTCTGTATACACAATGCACATCACTATTACATCAATGCACTATTAGACAGAATTACCATCTGTTCAAACCGAGAAGTCAGCATCTGCTTTCTCCGAGTGGAATGACATCAAATTGCTTTAAATAGCACACCACTGAAATGAACGGAGACACTTAAGTTATTCATATCTTCCTAGCAGAATGGTTAAACTGTAGATTAATGTTTCTCATAGCTATAGAACACAGCAGTGGAGATAAACAGTTTGTTTCCAATATTTTGAACTTTATGAATCAGATTTGTCTTTTAATTCACATTCTTTAGGGCAATATTTAATTGTTTTTGATTTATCTTTACTGATATGCACTGCAATGTCAGGTTTCATTGAACAGACTGGAAAGATCTCAGCAAACACAATATTTGATATTTTGTTCCTGGTTGCGGTCAAGGTTTTGGTTCCATACAAATCAATGAAAATTACATTAATCAACAAGGCAGAATGTGACACAGATCAAAGAAATTTCTGCATGCATAGCAAGAGAGTAACTATTTAAAATCATTGTGCGCAATCCATTTAATTGTCGGTTGGCAAGCTGCCGTGATTGGTTCAAATGCATAAAAAACACAATTTATAGCCTTGTCAGATGATTTTCTTATGTACACTACCATTCAAAAGAGCGGGAACTATAAGGTGTTTTTTGAAAAAGGAATTTTTCTGCATTTATTCGATCAGTAATACAGTAAAAACATTTATATTGTGAAATATTATTACAGTTCAAAATAGCTTTTTCAATTCATTTTGAATATACTGTGTGTGCGTGTTTGTTATTTTAGATTATGCTGCTCAAAAATGTTCTACAAATATCCATAATCCCTCCAAAAAGCTTCTCCTTTTTTCCATGTAAAAGGTACCATAATTCTTTAGAGCACACATGCCCTCTCTGATGAGGACATAAGCCTGTAGCATTTTAAAAAGGAAGCACACTGCCGTTATTGATCTTGTTGAAATGTGAACAGCTAATCAAGAGTTGATGGTAATGTTTTATGTATATTACATCCATAAAGACAAGCAGAACAAGTGTACCCCGCCTGTACACATCGCATTGACTCGAAATACGGCGTGCATACATTCCCCCCACCCGAGAGGGTTAGACAATTATGCATAAATCAATACTTTTCCTGTTACAGAAATAAGTATTATAGTTCAGAAAATGTCATGCTGGATAAATACAGCAAACACTCAGGCCAGGCTGTAATTGGTGCTAGACATGTCTGTCTTTGACTTGGTCATTAATATGATTAAGACAATATTAACCTTTTTGCAGAGCCTGTGAGCCATGTCAAAACATTATATGTGCTGCTTTGAAAAAGAACAGATGAATTAATAAAACAAGCCGCACGACTGTGTTTACAGAGTTTTACTGAAAAAAATCAAATAAATTAAATTTGTGAAAATGTTTGATGTTATCATTCACTCATTTACCCTCATGTCATACCAAACCATTATGAATGTTTTTAATATAAATGTGTTGAAGAGTATTCTGGCTTATTAAAATATCTTCTTAAAATATTTAACATTTCTGAACTGGATCAATTGATTCATAAAAAAACCATTTGTTCACAAATTGCTGCTTCTGTAAATTCTGACAGAATTATAATTTTTGGGTGAACTGTCCCTTTAATGAGTTTCCAGCACCTGTGACTCTTCATGAATAATCACTTCCTTTGTAGTACTTAAGGGCACATGAAGCCACGTCAGTCACACTTCATTTTTACCGCCTTATGTTTTAAGGCAAAAACGATAAATGTCCGGCGAGACTTCACACAAATCCTATTAAATCAGCGGGAGGGATTTGAAATGATATCAGAGTTTCAATTATATAGACTCAAGTGCTATTGATTGAGTGTAATTTATGACTTGTGTGCCTTGATGGGCCTTGGAAGACAACACGTCCATTCCCTATGGAGGGTTTTTATTAGCACTGCTGGTGTGGACGGCCTGACAGGCAGAGTGGGCTAAATGCACAGAGGATGTGTCAGGCCGAGGTAATTTACCTCCTCTCAGCCTACATGAGAGCCCCATTAGATCATTACAGCAGCATGCATGAAACTGAGCGATGACTATAAATGCACATCTCTTTTTTTTTTTCATTCTCATATCTTTCCATCCTTTCCCCTTTTCTGTTGTGATAGCTCCATCAGGTCTGAGGGCCCCTGCGTTAAAGCCGCTGAATATGACTGCGATGAAGGTTTCCTGGGATGCCCCTGCCGAGCTCAACGGGCCTCCACCTCTCTACCACGTGGAAAGGACAGATGTGTCTTTGTCTGATGCTCAGGGTCAGGTCATAAGGGGGAGACACTTCCCAGGGAGTGGCTACTTCAGATTTCCCAGCTCCACTTTGCCTGTCAACACTGACTTCACAGGTATGGGGTCTCGTCAATGCTGTATGTGCCTCAAAGTATACGATTTATTGGGAAATGCGAATTAAATAATATGCTGTATTTCCAGGAAAATTCGGATATTCATCCTGAAAAAAAAAAATCATGGGCCAATTTTATCTATCAATTTTATCTATTTGAGATTGACTGGATTGTAAAAATGGGTGTAACTTCTCAGAATTAAGCCAGGGGTTGAAAAGTAAGGGTTTGTGAAGTTGGCTAAAAAGGAGAGTTTGTTTCAGAGCTTGGTCAAAGATTACAAGTAAACTTGTTATTATTATTTAATTATTAAATTCATTTTTTATTATAATTTTTTTTATGAATGTAAAGAAATCAAATATTGATGTCGAGTAGACAAAAAAATGTTGGTTACCAATAAAGTATCAATGCGAAGCACACACAGCTGAATCACAACAATGCGTAAACTAACTTGAACCCGATGCGAAATCTATGAATTTCTGTTAATTTGACCATGTTTTCGATCACAAAAAGTTAAATGTAACCAAATTTTAAATTGATGTAATTCGAAAATGATGGAAATTGTCACATACTATATAAATTGTTGTTTACTATTCAGTGCATTTAAAGTATTGCTTTACTGTTAATGAAACGTGTCCATTGTAATGTGGAAGTACACAAGTACCTTAATTTGCATTCCTGTAATTGTGTTTCAGACCGGTGCTAACGAGCAGTTAAGTAGTTTAAAACTTCATGAACATTTATTACCATCAAGACTAAACATAATCTCTCTTGACATTTATATTGATTTATGCTGGTTCCAAACTAACTTTTCTTTCCACTTCTAAAGCATTTTCAAACGTTCATGTGGGCTGCTCTAAACCCATCGCTCTGCCCTAAACACTCTCTATTCATCTCTCACTCCTTTCCTCACTCTTCTCCATACTGATGTATTAATGACTTCCATGATTAGACAAAGGGCAATTATACTTTTGTTTACAAACATAATTGGGGAATTGAGTTCCAAATGAATACAGGTTCCGGTTCATCTACTAATGCAAAAATCCTTCAGCTTGCCATTTGTTTAGATTACTTGCGCTTTAATTGCGTTAAAAACTCAGAAGGCGTTGCTTTGCATTATCAGATTGGTCAGTGTGATGTGACAGGAGGCAAGCATCAGATAACCTCCTCTGAGTGACGTGTGGATACGATTTAGAATTTTTTTCTGTACGACGTGATACATTTTTAGCATGAAGAGTGATTCACAGGTAAGAATGTGCAGTGGAGAAGTGCTTTACGACACATTGAGGCCCTCTTGCCTTCAGAGAGGTTTATGCCATTTTCTCTTCTCCATTCCCCAGCCTCTCTGTGCTTCATAATCCACAAACGAACATGAAACCATGTCATGTCGCGAGCCCTTTTTGTTGGACACATGCTCTAAGATATCTGGGAAATCTGACTTTATTTATATTAAAACGAGGCAATTAGTAGATCCTCCCTAAGAAGTCGGGGACATTAAATTGCCTCCTTAAGGAGCGTGCATATAAATGGGTGACCCTTTGTGACCTTGCAATTTCAGGAAATGAATGGCCATTTCCCCCTCTAACTCTATTAACATTTAGCACTGCAATTTCCAGTTTTTTTTCCTTAAATAATGACAAACGGATAAATCTTTATAAATCAAGCCCTGAGTTGAGTTCAGCTCACTCCCTAATTGATCAATGGCTGCAGTCAAAGTGGTGAGCTCGTCCTTGGGCCTGCTGGGATTATAAATGGCCACCAACTAATGAGGGAACCCAAAGAACAAACCAGAACGACAACACCCCTTTTAACCGACTTTTCTTTTTACACCTTCCACACCTTTAGTTCGTTTGATTCCATTTCCAGTGTTGTTTCAAATGCTGGTACTGAACGGCTTAAATGTTTGCGTTGTTGATTTCTGTGATGCACACAAAGATTTCCCTGCTGAAAACAAGCAGCTCGTTTTATTGAACTACGAGAGCTGGATAAATCGGACCGAAAAGCTCAATGGCTGAAATGAGGCATAATGACAACAGCAAAAAGCGATGAACAAATAGCGTGCTCGGGGACAAATACTTTGTATATTATTGAAATGTAGCCAAAGCAATAAATTGAGCAAAATCAATGGTCATCTAATCTTGTGCTTGAAATGACTTTGTTAAAGGAGGCAAGTCCCAACAAATCAAAGTAAAAATGAGATTAAAAATGCAATAGTTGAGGTGAATTGACTTGGGTTTTGATCGTCATTGAAACAGAAGTCGTGTTCTTTTTTCTGTTTGTGTAAAATGTGTGTGCTTTCTAATAACAAATTATCAGAACGTTTGATCTAATGTCTCATTTTATTCATTTTTTAAAATATTTGTAATATATTGCTTTTCAGGCTTGTCTCATTCGCACACCGTCTATGGTATTCATCTATTTCATTTTTATTTCTTTCCTTTCGGTCTATTTTCATTTTCCGCATTGAGTGGCATTGAATAAATGTACAGTTTCCCAAAATGGGAGGCAGTAATACATGAGAATGAAGCAATTTTCAAAGACTACATGCTATTGTAGCACAAAATGTTAAATGATACAAATTATTTTCCTTAATTAATTTGATTGATTGTCAAACGGCCTCAGTCAGTGGAAAGTAGAGGGAAACTTTGTACAGACATCATTAGTTTTTCCCCATTTAAAGATTAATCATGAAAAGCTCTGGCTCTTTAATTCTGTAATTTGTATATTTAATGGGGTGCTGCAGAATCTATGACAGTAATTAGCATTTCCTGAAAACTCATTAATACGCAACAACTTGATTAATGCCTCAATAATACTAACATGACTGAAGTTATTCAGGTTATGTACTAAGCAGATTAAATCCAAATAGCCCTGTTTGTTTTACTTATAGCTGATATGATGTTTTTTGGCAGAGAAAAATATTTTGCGATGAACATGTTTGCCATCAATTCCCATTATCCACCAACTGCCAAATGTATCCTTGCTTCATATTTTTCAAAATTGTTCAAACAGAATGATTCATTAAACGTGTAGAATGTGGAACAATTCTGGAATAATGTGACTGTATATGTACTGTACGTAAGAATCCTTTTATGTGTTTAAAATCCCTTAATGCACAGCTAGCTGTTGATTATTCCACTTATTGCATTGTAATTTTCCAAGTTATAGACAAGTTAAAACCAGCAGCTCTTTGCAGCGCAATATTTGACCGGAAGCATTATTTTTGTCCGTTACAGCTCATTAGCCCTAACATTCTGCCCACTACATAGAAATAGTACTTTTATTTGAATGAATTATTCAGTTTATTTGAATTAATTCTCGATCGAGAGAGAGATGCAACTGTGTTTGGGTTACCTGCGTCTGTGCGTCTCTTTACAAACAGTCAAGCTGTGTTGTGTGTTTAAAAATACAAGTTTACCACCTCAATGCTGAGAAATATAATGTAGGCATCTAGTATCTCTAATGTAGGCATCTAGTATTTTATTAATAACAGTCATGGAGCATCGTTGACAAATTTGTTTGTGTGTGTGTGTGTGTGTGTGTGTGTGTGCAAAGGCAATTTGCAATCTCCTCTTTCTCTCTCTCTTCCTCTCTCTCTCTCCCTCTGTGTGTGTGTGTGAGTGAGATTGTGTGTATCAATTAAAGCAGCGCATTAATATGGAACATTGATTAAACTGACTTGGAACTACCTGTGCATTAAATGGTTTTACTGCGTACCTGCCAGCCAATCAGAATCGAGTATTCAGACAGACCGTGGAATAAATGTGTATATACTGTATGCAGTTGTGTGTGTGTGTGTGTGTGTGTGTGTATACTCACACATGTATATACAGTACATACATCTTCTAGTCTCTCTCTATATTTGGTGGGTGCATTACCCTGAACACGGTTTCCTAAAGTGCTGATGCAGTCCCCGTGTAAAAGTGCTTCACATCTTTCCCACGTCTTAGTGCTAGTCTTGAGACCCACAGAGGTGAATCTCATTCCTCATCAGCCCGCTCAGACCGGCCCTGCGCCTGAGAGACCTCTGACCACAGCTTTTCTGGACAGGCCTGTCAGTGCGTAGAGCGCCACGCTACTCCACTGGGATCCCAAATCCCACAGATGTCCCTTTAGCCTCCACGTTCCCTCTCCTGTAATGGACCAGACGTTCTGATGGATGTGAAGCACTTGTCAAAAAATAGCTGATCACCCCAGAGAGATCTGCTCTGCTGAACCTACAACTTCTGAACCAGGTTCTCCCCCACCACCCTCCACAGGAGTGAGACTGTCTGGTCAACATGAGACAAGATCTCTCTCTGTGTTCTTTACAGAACCCTTTCTTAAGGGTTGGATTAAGGTGTTCTGTCCTGTAAAGTCATGTTAAATATGTGAGGGCATAAAATTTCACAGGGTCACATTTCAAAAACATTTTTAATGAAGGTTTTTGAATATTTATTCTTATTTTCTGTAGTCTACTTTACGTATTGGTCAAAGACGAAAAGAGGGTTTAACCAAAAAAGAAAAATAATAATAATAAGTGTAATACTACTTTAAATTGCAATTTGTTGTTGTAAATATTACCAATTTTTACCAGATTTACTAAATTTAACGACTAAATATAATTTCATGTAACAATAATTTCAGGCATATTTATAACAAAAAACATTTATGACTCATTAAAAGACATCAAATACTAATTATTATTTTTAATTTGCCACTTTCCTAGGTTTTGCCCATTTATCAGTAATTTTTTTTACTCATCTAAAACGCAACAAAATGTATCATGCTTCCATATTCTTTTATATATTTTATATATGTACAAGTCAGAATAAGCATGTTGTTTGAATTTTTGCATAAATATTATGTTACCCTATATTATAATGTAACATTATTTCAATAATGTTACCACAGAATTTATTTTTCTGTGGACATCTTAACGTCTTTGATCTGTATACAAATTACACATATCCAGCCATCACACATATGCAGTTATAAAATATTATAAAAAGCTCTGCTACCTAATATTTTTGTGGAAACTTTTTTTCTGATTCTCTGGTGAAAAAATATTTTGCCATTTTGTCTTTTATGCCACTTTAAAATTTCATACATCCTATAAAATGCAATGTATAATAGTTTTATCAACTCAATCCAGCATACAGAGTCAGTCCTGCAGGGTTGGTATTCAGATGGTATAATCCCTGTATCAGTTGTATAGATCTGAAGCCTGAAGAAACATCTTGCTGCTCTACATGAGGTCAACCAGACTTACAACCTCTTCAATCCACTGGAGATTCAAAGATAGATTAAGTGGAATCTTTTTAATCTAAGCAGTCTGTATTTGAGTGGGTTTGTACTCACAGTCCTCAACATATTAATGAACTTATATTGAAGAGGGATATCACTTCAAAGGTGTTTTTTTATGTCTGATTTTTAAGTCAGGTGGTGGAAGGGTTTACTAAGAACAGTTCTGGGAGATTTCTTCTTTTTTTTTTTAGTTAGGATAAAGTCTTTAGAGGGTAGATCTGCTCGGGCACTGTGGGACCATTCAGGCACTGCTCAATGTTTTGTTCTCACAGGCATTACACACTCATGCACATTCACACTGGATCTGTTTCTCACACTTTTTATTTTGTCATTTACTTTTACAGTCTCATACATTTAATTTTGCTGTGTGTTCGTGCATTTTGACATGCTTTCATGAAGCTTTAGAATGGGTTTTCTTGCAGTATTTTGATTAAACAGTGGAGTAATATGTAGCATGCATTGACTGTCTCCCCAGGCCTGCAGCTGAGTTTCCGGACACGCTTCGAGGAGGGGCTAATACTGTTTTCAGTTTCCCCTGGAGAACAGGAGGAGTATGTCGCTCTGCAAATACACAACGGCCGTCCATACTTCCTCTTTGACCCTCAGGTACATCATGGTCATGGACCGCTGTGTGTTTATACTAAAAAAGGCTTTAAACCTTCAAATGTAATAGATACCAACCTCTACATCAGGCATGTATTATATATCAGTACCATATTGTTTGTCGGCTGACATTAGCGATTTCATTTAACAATGTTGAATATTTAATAGTGCATGCTCACTTTTAACATTTAGGTTACATTTGCAGTATTTGTTTAAAGACACTAATAATTTAATAACACTGATTAATGTAGACTTTAGAATTTTTAGCAAATATTTTTTTCTTAGTAGTGTAGTGTTGATACATTCAATAATTTACAGTATGACTGTTTTTTATTTAATATTGACATTTATTAATTGACTATACTAAAATTTAATATGATACTGACACGTTTTAACAATACCGAAAAAGATTCTGCTTGATTAAATAAAGAAAGATTGATTACATAATAATTTATTATTTTTCTTCATCTCTCATGGCAAGCTTCTCACAGTCCCTTTTTTTTCTTCTTTTTTTTGATATACCCATCTCTAGTAATAGTAAAAAAAAAAGAGCAACTTATCGTATCGGCCAGAATTTTAATATCTACTTTAATAACTGCTTTAGACATACATTTGTGCATTTTGATGGATGAACTATCAAGTTCTTCTGTGCTAAAAACTTCAGCTAAAAGAGTGTTTGAGACCAATTAACTCGTTACCCGCAGACATTGGGTGGGAATAGCAATAGCATGCTAATTATGCACTCCGCAGCACTAGCATGCGGGGTTGAGTCTATTGCTCTGATGATGAAAGCAATCATGAAAGATGATTTCACATTAGTGTCCAGGAGACCACCGAGAAACTCTCCCCACCAATAAGCGGCATTTGCCGAATATTGCCGGTTTTGCATTCGTAAACACATTTTGTCGGGGTAGTTTGATAATTATAACTAAAAGTGGTGTCATGCCCAATTAATGTCCCCTGATAGCATGCCCATTAGTTCCCCCATTAACGAATTCAACAATTCTAATGGGATTAGCACCATGGGATGCTAATTGAGCGTGACACAGGGAACTGGTATGCTTCCCCACACACTCTTTCTAATGATGAAATTAATGAGCATTTTATGAAACACTGTCTCATGAAAGCGTATTTAGTTCCTGTAAAGGCTGTCACAAATGATGCTGTTTTTTTCCCGATGTCTCCTTATCTGAGTCTCTTAGAGATAAGAGAGTGATGAGTGGTTTCCAGGCATACAGTGAGGAGAGAAGGTCTCTTCAAGGCCCATGGGCATGATTAGTTGCATTAGTAGCATGGACAGCGCCCATTTCATCTTAAACAAACTCAAGGGCTATTAAGCAAGAGTACGCTGCTCACTATGTTAATGACACACACTACATCACCAAAACCTATAGCAGTTTCTATAGGACTGTTGTGGAACAGATCTTTAATGAACTCTTTGGAGAGTTAGTGCGTAAATTCTTTTCGCCATGCTCACTGTATTCCATTGACCATTAGTTTTTATAGTTAAAGCGAGAACTTTAGACTGAATCATTTCTGTTTTTTATATGTTTATATTCTTTGGATTTGTGAATTGGATCATTTTAAAGCAGTGGATCTAGGGCTCACTGAGAGGTATCACTGACTTAAAATGATTTAATTGTATAATAAAATGTATATTAAAAAAACACAGGCTAATTTGGGATATTTTAAAATCACAAAATGAATTGTGGTAATTACTTTCATTCATCTAGTTTCTGTAATAAATTAAATAAAACCAAGCAACCTTCTCAGAATTATGCCAGAGAAACTAAAGAAAATGTTTTTATTATCTTTAAAAAATGTGTTGGACAGTGTGTTGGCCCTTAAGTAAAAAAATACTAAAAAAAACATTTCTTTGATATAATAGTTGAAATGAATTGGATATTTCTACTGAGTGGATATTTACTGTTTCTGGTTTAAATAAATGGTCTGACTGATTTGCTCAACAGATCAGTCATGGTGGTTTCCAGACTGGTAAAGATATTTTCAGTGAATAGCCTAATGGCTTAACTTTTGGTCTTTTTCTAAAACAAAACTATTATATGACTTTTTAATACAGGATTGCACACTTTCTATAGGTAGTATGGACTTTTAATGGTATTTTTAAGGCAAGTTTGAGGCCAAATTCTATGCACGTACAAGAAATAAAATGGCCGGCGCATCCATCCGTCTCTTTTTGCATTGCATGGAAGAAAGAAGTGAAGGACAAAAGACATGAGAGTAAATAAAAGAAAACAGAATTTCAGTTTTGGCTGAGCCATTCCTTTGAGCATATCTCAGTATCTGTATGTTTACCTCAAAAAAATTTCCCTTGAAACGAGACCTAATTGATAATTCATGAGTGCAATTAGCAATTAATTTATGCAAGTAGATGATTTGTGGTGTAAATATCCTCTAGCCTTGCTTCAATGTTTTCTTAAAATTGATGAATGCTGTGACTGATCGTTTAGGGTTCAGTCATTAGGACTCCCTAATGCTTACGGCACGTGACTGAAACTTGAATACGTTGCATCAGATGTTCAGGTCCTGACGTCGTTGACAGGTTTGTCTCTCACTAAACTAGACTGATATGATTTTTTTATTCTTCATCTAAAATAAACACGCTTATTTAGTAAACACATTTTTGTCTGGCATAATTAAAGTTAGCTGTTAAACCGCTGGCAGATGATTTTATTCAGAAAGGCTTTTAGTTGTTGTGACAGAATTGATCTCCCATCGTAAAAGAAGCCCCACTGAATACTTTCAAAGGGAGGAGGGATAGGAATGCAGTGTTGTGTCTGTCCTGACTTCTCCCTAAAGCTGTTTCTTCTTCTCCCTCCCTCTCTCTCTCTCTCTCTGCAGTAAGCATATCACAGGGCTGACTTCCCTCAGCATCCACACATATTGATTTGATCATTAAATCTTCATCACAAAGAGGAGATGCGATACTTTGTGTCTCTGTGCTTTCACTGCAGAGCACTCAGTCAGGCTGTTAAGTGTATGAACCTGAATGATGTCATATTTTAGCAGGACAATAACCCCATCTTATGTTGATGGTGCCAGCCCATGAAATTTACTGCTTTTGGGGAATGTCCTATCTCCGGGCAGAATTCCTCAGTGGCTTGAGTTTTGTGCCAAGAGGGGTTCTGCTGCTAGTTTTTCAACTTCATCTCCAACTTCTCCTCTGTAGACTTTAAGCTATCGCAGCATAAATGCTCAAAGTTAGCTTTGAATGTATATCAGTGTGACCAGTTTGTGACCACTACTGTCTACTGTCTCCTTACTATGCCTACCTGTTACATCCAGTGACTTTGCACTTTTATTGAGCTTTAAACTTATTTTAATGCCAGCTCTGGAGTTAAATGTTTTTGCTTTCAGAAAATTAAGGAACAATTTCTGTGATCTACCGGGGGTTGCAAGTTTAACTGCTTCACAAGCTTTAGGACAAACAAAGACAAAGTGCGCGTGGATGTCTGTCAGTACGTGAGCTTCATGTCTTTAATACATGCTGCATTACAAACTGCAGAATAAGAGCATATAAGTAAAAAAACTAAAATAACAGCATGTGGAAGCAATGCACTCGCGTCTCCCAGCACATATTCTGTGCAATGAATTTGTCTCTAGAGCGCACACGTGCCATAGGCAAGGAAAAGCCAAGCTCAGATTTTGAAATAGAGAGTCCATTTTAATACTTGCATGATAAGTGTGTATGCGAATGACGTCATATGACCTCGATTATCTATGCAAAATTGTCCATGTCCGCATCATGATGCACATTTAAATTTTGACACCCCTACAGCCAATAACTTACTGACTTCAATTTAAATGGCTGATCAGCATTCACTAGTGTATTTCGCTCCATGCTTTAGGGATTCCTTTGATATGCTCCACCTTCCCCAGCTCCACCTGTATTGATCTGCTATGGGTTCATTTATATATTTTATTTTGTGCAGCAGCAGTATATCTTAACTACTCATGGCATCATACTGGCATATATATTGGCAGTAGCAAGTTTGTGTACTTTGCAGCAATAGCAGCGGCAATAACCAACACCTGCAGCAATAACAATAATTACCTAAAATAATAAACAATAACCCTTAACATGCTAAAATCTTGTCATGTGTTGTCAAAGTGTTGTCATGATAGAACTATCACTCTGTCTGTCTGTCTGTCTTATAGTTAGTTTGTTAATTTGTTTAAATGCTTTATAAACTTTTTTTTTAACCTTCCAACAAAACTTAACCAACCATTCAAATGTTTTCCTGGCATTTAGTTATGTCATTTTCAGTTATTTGAAATCAATTTACAATCGTTACAACTTTACAAAATGAAGTTGCATTCCCACATTCTGTTTATATTGAAAGTGTTTACATTAGTTTATGTAGCTCTAAGGGAGGGGAATGTTTCCTCCTAAAGCTGCTGATCAGCCATCATTTGTGCAGTGTGTGCGTTGTGTTCATGATGAGCGAGTGATTAACCCTCAGCGTTTGATGCTAGGCCTCAGCCGTGGCCCTCAGCCCTCGCAACGATGGAGGTAGACGCTATAATGACAACCAGTGGCACCATCTGATCGCTACCAGGAAACAGGCCGTGGGAACAATCATTGTCGACAATCAATACAGCGGTAATGATGCACACACATATGATATTCATAGGCGAGTCCCGTACCCTCACTTCTGTCCTGTTCGCTTATTCAGTGCCTGTAAAACCCCCCACTTGAACAGATTTCTAGCAAAGGAATTATCAAGGTTAATCGTTGCCATTCATTGTGTGATTAGAATAATTAGGCCAAAGAAGCCTCTCCTTTTCTGAACTTACATTTCAATTAAGGCTGGAGGTGTGAAGCGGAGTCTCCCGCTTCCTGTCTCAAAGCGGTCTCAGGGGATTTTTTCCACCAGAGGGAGGACTGCTTTATCTCAGTCACTCTTTTTGAGTAATATGACTTTATCTGCACTAGCACCAACTGAAACCATTGGAATATAACAATAAAGTTGTTAAAATACTGCTGCGCCCTGCTCTGATTATTAGACTAGCCAGGAACCGTCTCAGAAGAACATTATTGTATTGATTTAGCATTGGCACATGTTCAGGGGTATCAGGTCATATTTTTTTCCTTCAACAGGATCAGCATCAGCTACAAGTGGGAGCACCATCATCGGTCAGAACACGGGTGTTTTCATAGGAGGGATACCAGAGAATTTCACCATTTTTAGACAAGATACTGGTAATTTATCTCTATATTATAATATTTTGATAGACAATATCTACAAAGAGTTACAATTGCTTGTTATATATACAGGTCCAGCCAAGCTGGTGCAGCAGGGGTTTGCTGGGTGTTTGAGGGATGTGATGGTGCAGATATCCAGCGGCACAGCTGATGCATGGGAGCCTCTGGACTGGGACACAGCACTCGAAAAACATGAGACCTATGAAAGCTGGGAGGGCTGCCCTGCTGTCTCTGAAGTTGGGGCGTACTTCCTAGGACATGGTACTTCCTGCTTTAGGCTTTTTTCACATGGTCTGATAATTTGTAGTGTTAATTTTGAGATTTTCTAATTGAGTCTGTTTCTTCAATTTTTATATTCAGGGTTTCTGAAAGTCAAGCCTGAAATATTCACTGGAGGAGATTATTTTGAAATGTCATTCGAGTTCAAAACTGATCAGCTAAATGCAATGCTGTTGTTCGCTTATGATATAAATGGGAAAGATTTCATTTTGGTAAGTTTACTTAAAACAAATTTTTAAAGTTTGCTTGTTTTTTTGCAGTAAATTATTAAACATTAATTCCACAAATAAACCCAAAAAATATTCTTACATTTAAATGCAATTTTGTACATTTAGATATTGTGACTTTTTAATTAGTCACTGCACTTGACTTGTGCTGAAAGGGATATTTCAACCAAAAATGAATATTCTGTCATTAATTATATTTATGCCGTTCCAAACCTGTAAGACCATCATTCATATTCTGAACACAAATTAAGATATTTTTTTATTCATTTTGATCTCTCTCACCCACCTATAGACAGCAAGGATCCTAAAATGATCAAGGCTTAGAAACATAGCAAGGACATTGTTAAAATAATCTGTGACTTCAGTAGTTCAAACTTAATTTTATGATGCTACAAGATATAAGGCAATATTTGTACCCAAAGAAAACACAAACAACTACTTTATTCTATAGCACCATTTTGGAGAGTATCACATACATAAGGAGCGTACGCAAGCAGATATATTGTTTACTCTTTAAACTGAACATAAACAACAATGAGAATGAGTAATCAAAGACAGAATTACAAGGACCACCTATATATGTGAAGTGTTTCAAAACCTCTCTGTAACTGTTGTTTGTGTCTTCATGACATCCAGGCAGAGCTGCAGGGCGGCGTTCTCTTCTGGGTTCTGCGTTGGGGTGAACAGACGGCAGAGTTGAGTGTATGGGTGGGCCTGTCCTACTGTGACGGGGGCTGGAACACTGTAAATGTGCTAAAGAGAGGCCCGTTAGCGAGCGCTGGACTCAATGACATGTATGAACAGGAAAGAAAAGGCGTGGGCGGCCCTTTGACTATCAGCTCCCCACTCTATCTAGGGGGAGTCCCACCTGGAGTAAAGCACCCAGCCCTGAGCAAACACAGCTTTCTGCACGGTAAGTCACTTGGTGGATATTTATCAGCTTATTATCCTGAAAACCTCCAACTCAAACCTCAAGTTGGAAGCACAATCTGATATAATGCTCTGACTTTAATGCAAGCTCTGTTTTTAATTCTTTGAATTCTTCATTATGATCTCTGATTGACGTTACAGAATCATGTTTTAAAATAACATAATTGATGAAAATGTTCAGGTACTGGAGTTTGCTGACAGATTTTGTTGTTTCAGATTAATCCAGCCGGTTCGGAATGTGACTTTAACATCTTTCTCCCTTTGTCTCTCCTTCTGTCTTTGTCTCTCTTTCATCCTGGTCTGTGCTGCGCTGCAGGTTTTGGCGGCTGCATCAGGGATGTTAGATTCGCACGCGGGCCTGTCGTAAGCTTGGCGGCCGTGTCCAGCAGTGCTGTCAGAGTCAATCTGGATGGATGCCTGTCAGCTGACACCAGCGTTAACTGCAGGGGAAACGACTCCATTCTGGTGTACACGGGCAGAGACAGGAGCGCAGAGGACCTGACACTGCAGCCCTTCACGGGTAAAAGCAGCATCCGACCCCTTTTCGCAAACACATCCCCACCAGCGCGGTAGCCAAGACTCATTGACCCGCAGCTATTTTGGCCTCGCGCTGCCTGCCTTTGTCAGGCGATTGTTTGGCCTGATTTGTCCTTCCTGCTTGGGGTTTGTTATTGTAAAGACCAAACAGAAGAACAACATAATATGTTCAGCCCAGCGATGGGCACAGACACGACACCAGGGGCGTGGAGAGGTCATATCTAAAACGGCTACTGCTGTCCCCTTCATCAGCAATACTGCAAAACTGTTGAGAACTGCACCTTAGCTAATGCGCACGGACAAATATAGCCGAGGTACCTCTCTTGTGAGTGATGGAGATGGAGCGAGAAACAGTTTGTGGGTTACTGTGAGCAGGGTTACGCATCAACGAGGGAAACATTCAGGGAAATGAACGGTATACTGAATAGTATGGACAAAGCATATTTATTTTTAAATTTTTTGTACTCTTTGTGTACAGAGTATTTATACAGAGTGATGGCGTCAGGAGAAGGAGGTTGGACCGCCGGGCCATGGCAGCAGGGGCGCAGTAGAGAGACTGGTAAGGCACGTGACAATTGGCAGTCAAATGTCATATATATATATATATCAACACTGATCAGCATATTATGATTATTAAAGGGTAATGTGGCACTGAAGACCAGAGTAATGATACATAATAATGATTGAAATGGTAATTCAGCAGTCACAGGAAGAAATTACATTATAAATTACATGTAATTAGGTAAATAGATAAAGTGCTGTTTGTGTCCCCAAAAATACAGTGTATTCTGGCTACTATTTGTACTTTACAGTCATTTATACTGAACACACACACACTTACTTTCTCACCTGAGACAAAAAGGCCTACAACTTAGCCAGCACTACAGGCTCCATACTGATATTTGTTTGTGTCATAGTTTTCAGGCCAACCCATTTTATTCTTATCTGCACAATATATGTAGCAGTCAAGGAGATGAGATGTGCTTGAAGATAGCTTATCGAGAAGCCCTCAGTGAGAGCGTGCATCACACACACTGCCTTATTACAGATGAAGATGCTGTCTGGGAGCGAGAGAGAGAGAGAGAGAGACAAAGAGAGATGGTGGAGGTGTCCTTATTGAGACAAAGAGGCTTAGATATGTGAAATAATGGTTAAATACTAATTTAATTTAATTGTGTATATTAAGCACAAAAAATCCCAGTAGACATTGCAAGCTACATTGGGTTATGAAATATGGCTTAATTTTAATGGTTATAAATGTGTATTTTTAAATGACATATTTGACAGTTACTACAATGTGAATTGCCTGTTCCAACACATTTTTTATGTGAATTGTATGAAAAAAATAGATTTTGTTTATGAGAAATAGAAATCAGGCTTTGATTTTATCCATCAGGAATGAGTTTGCTAAAGCAGTGATCAAAAATTAATTCTGTCAGGCTTTTTTTTCTCTCTCCGTATAGTTACGCATTTACTTCCTGCCGTTCGGTAGCAGTGTTATTTAGTTAAGGAAACCTCAGTAATTTGTAACAGCAGCCCTGTTGGTACAGATGATGAATCACAAGGACTTCCTACTTAAACGTGTATACACCGCATTATAGGTCAGACCAGCGTTCCAGTGGCGGATATATCACACACGTCTGCTGTCTGGCTTGTTTTGACTGTATAAACGAGTGTTAAAGAGATTCTGTTGTCTGTGACACATCATAAATGATGCTTGTTGCATTTCTGCATATGTTTGACTGTTTTATTTATGCCCCCTAAAATGTGAATCCTGGAGAGAAAGCAAGCCGTCTCTTGATGGGCGTGAAATATAGCCCAGAATGAACGCTGGATGTACAGTCATATTAAATCAGTGCTGAAAAAGTTACAACTCTAATAAATTGTATTTATGCTAATGGTTAGATATGATTTACTGTGTCTATTAAAAGTGAGGAATGTGTGTGCTGCTTTTCTTTGGCCTGACACACACTTTCTCTCCTTCCCAATTGGATTCTCACACTCTCGTTCCTCTCCTCCCCCTTACTTTGCCTCTCTCTCTCTCTCTTTTTCTCCTGCTTTGCTTCTCCATGTGTCTCTCTCACCTATTATTTCCTGTACAGTTCCACAAAGTGTGCTGCCTCCCTCCAGAGTTGGGAGTGTAAATGGTTCCAGCGTGGAGGTGAGCTGGGAGGAGCCGGCGGAGGTCAGAGGTGTAATTGAGAAGTACGTACTGAAAGCGTACAGCCGGGACCGTCCCTCCTCGCCCCCCATCAGCGCCACCTTCCCCCACTCTCAGCACCTGACAGGTAAGGGCCACCCCGTCCACCTGGAGCTTGGCTCTGACACCTTTTAACCCTCGTGTTCTGTTTGGGGCCATTTTAATGGCTTGAAAACATACTTCACATTAAGTTATCAAGGTAATTCTTAATTATTTCATGAAATTGACTATTTTAATTTTACTATTAATTTAGCTGACCATAAATGGCTGTGCAAAATGCCTAAAATACCTTTAAAATATT
The DNA here is from genome assembly GCF_018831695.1 of Puntigrus tetrazona. Taxonomy (NCBI): domain Eukaryota; kingdom Metazoa; phylum Chordata; class Actinopteri; order Cypriniformes; family Cyprinidae; genus Puntigrus; species Puntigrus tetrazona. The sequence goes on along the minus strand of NC_056715.1, from coordinate 11,252,097 downwards.
TGTTCATCGAAAAAATGGAAAATAAAACCTTGCATGGAGTCACTTTTAACCGGAGTGATTATTATAGAGCATACTTAAATGTCATGTGCAGTAAGTTAGGACGTAAGCATAGATTTTTAAATGGAATTTCATAATTACTTCTATGGTCTTTGAAATATTATTTTGTTGTACTGTCAAATGTACTTTAGTACTTTTTCTTCAGAACTGTGTTAAAATTGTAAAGTACACATCAGTATAAGTGCACTTCTTTAAAGTTTTAAAATCACTGTATTTGTGTACTTAAATATGTTACAAACTGTAAGGTGTGTGTGTGTGTGTGTGTGTGTGTGTGTGTATGTATGTATGTGTGTGTATATATATATATATATATATATATATATATATATATATATATATATATATATATATATATATACTACAACTTTAATATACAATTGAGTAGAAAGTCAGTGGTAACCATGACTATAAATCAGGATTTTCAGGGAGTAAGTAAAAAGTTTTTGATTTTAGTTCCTAACACTGAGGAACATCATATGGCTTAAGAAATCTCAAAATAGAGTGCACAAGACCACTTTCTGTTCTCTTTGAAAGATAACAGCCCCTGGTTTCTATTCACTTTTATTGTATATAAGATAGAAGCCTAGATATTCTCCTCAAGATCGTTTAGTTTGTATTTTTAGAGGACATAAACCCATATGAGTTTGTAACGTCAAGAGGGTGTGTAAATAACACAATTCTTGTTGTTTTGATGAACTGTCCCTTTAAAAGCAAAATGCATTAATGCCCCAGACGGTCTGTAGTCACGGCAGTGTTCCCTATGTGACATTGCAAGTTTATAGACTGAAAATCTGCTTGGTTACTTGAAATTACTTCAAAGAACAAATGAGGATCTTGAAACAACGATTACGTTCTCAGATGACCAATCACTGTGGCTATACTCTGTCTCCGGGCAAAGCGTAACAAGAAGACTTTTTTTTTTGCCTTGTTCTTGGCACGCTTCAACCTGCGCAAGCCTAAGCCGCACTAATTTATGATAGCCATGACACCAAAAGCAGAATTACACGGGCAGATAAAAACTCCGAAAGCAAATGAGTGGGTAACGAGAGGAGAGCAGGTCAGGCTCTTAATTGAATTAAAAGACGTCTGACACAAAAAAAAAAAAAAAAAAAGTTACACTTACCTGGCCAATTATAGCTCGGCTGGGGTGTTTACCTTCCAACTCTTCCAAGATCTGTCTGCTACATGGATACAGTGGAAGCTAGCCAAAGATTCACTCATACGCTCCATTAAAGGATCCTGCCTTTATTTTGGATGACAAATTAAAAAAATAAATCCAGTTTTAAAGTCTACAAATGAATTAAAAGCAGCACTTGCCGAGGGCGTCTGTTCTGATTCATAAATTATCACAAAACAGTTTTTTTTCAGTATTTATAGCCTGAATGTCCGGTTTCTAAATGAAACTAACATTTCAACATGCAAAACTAATTGCGATTAATATAAAACAGGTGTTTATCTTTATTAATGTTATGTTTACTTTAGGTACGATGTTTGTTATAAATGAGGGACTAATTTGACTAACTTCCAAATGGTAGGTGGATATGTTTCAGAATGTGATTCGATTAGATGTACAGTATGTGACCTTATCAGAATAGACCAGCTGATAATAAACATCACTGAACTGAGGCCACGTCTTTAATATCTTCCAAAACAATCCCTAATGGGTAAAAGTCCTGAGCAATGAATTAAAGTCAGAGGCATATTGATCACAGCAGGGCTGGATAGTGACTTTCATAACGTGCAAGAAACCCCCTTTAAATAGCATCAGCCACTTTATCCATTAAATAACATCATTAGTGTCCCATATCCTGAATAGCAAGGCCGTATCACTTTCCATCCATCTGATTAATAGGAGATATTACTGTTTGATAATAAAGACCTTTTTAAATCCAGACCTATTATCAGAAGTGATGGTTATATTATGCTGTGTTTGAAAAGCCATTGCATTAAGTCTTTTAGGAAGCGGAGTTGGGGAGGCCTACTTTTTGAAATATGGAAGAGAAAAGAATGACATTTGCCTCTTGCTCTCTGAAACCTTCTCTTCCGCTCTTCTTTCGCAGGCACTTTAAGTGGCTTGGCTCCTTTTAGCAGCTACAGTATTACCCTAACGGCATGCACTCAGACCGGGTGCAGCGAGAGCCCGTTCGCCACCGGCTTCAGCACTCCACAAGAGGGTAAAGTCATTTAGAAGGTCCTGACTCCCACATTTCTTTGATGAATAATAAAAGTGACGAGAGGGGCTCAAATAGTGCCGAGCCATTTGCTTGAAAACTCCAAACTAATTTGATGACAAAGTGCAATGCCAGGCTGTAATTGCTCCATCTTATTTATTTTTTTATTTCCCCGTCTCGTTCTTTTGCCCGTTTTTGGAGAGAGTGGTTTTAGGAACAGGGGTAAGTGCGGGATTTAACTCTTTCCCCTTAAATGACATGCATCTTTAATAGCCGTAATGCAGATTAATGGGCTTTTTAATTGCTGTTACATTGTTCATGCGAGAGCCTTGTCTTAATGTAAGGCATCTGAAAGATTAATGAAAGCTTCTTCATTTCACTCAAGCAGAGAAGTAAATCTAAGGACAGTTCGGGCTAAAAAGAATTGATTGTGGAGCTGAAAAGTATGAAATCGAGAATCAAGCGGCCCATTTCCACCGTTCTCATTCAATCCGACGAGGATCGCTCCTGTGGTGTGAGCGCACCGCGGCAAACATCATTCCTCTCGCTTTCTTTCAACTCTTCCAGGCTCATTCTTTATTGCCTTCACATCTGTCTGACCGCACAGGCAAGACAAAGAACCTTCTTCCTCAGTCAGTGGGGAAAAAAATGTCATGTCTATTGACCGAGAGCCTTTTTCCTACATGAAACGACAAGAATAAAGACAGATTAATTGTCAGCAGCAATTATTTTCTTTGTCTGATTGTAGAAATAGAGCCGCTTCCAAAAACAAAATTAGCTCGTTTTTAGGCTGATATTGTCCGATTTCTCTCTTTTGCTGGTGAGTATAAAGGTTTAAAAATGTAGATAGCGTTTTAATCTAAGCTGGGCTAAATAGCCTTATTTAAAGGATAGTATGACATTATGGGTCATCGCAGAGTGAAAAAAAATCGATCTGATGTGGCCTTGATTGCTAACCCAAATTACAGTATTGATCCTCAATGAGGGAAAATTTTAACATTGTTTTAATATCAACTACAGAAGCAACTGCATTTTTACTCTTGATCAAAACACATTTGACCTAAATTGCTCATTGAGACAGTTTTTGTCCCAAATATTCATTTGATTAGAGACCTGAAATGGCGCAGAACCTTAAATATATTTTTATTTGATTGTTGTTGTTGCTTTTTATTATTATCGTTATTATTTCTAAAGCATTGTGACATATGAAATTCTTTATTATTGTTATTTGACCTGTTTGAATAAATAAATAATAGAATAAATTATTGTTTGTAATAATCAATCATTATGTTTTATTTTATTTTATTGTTTTCTCTACTAGTCAACTAATTAACACTTGGATCATTTTATTCATATCTTATATATTTAATAGCTCCAGAGGAGGTTCCTTCACCTGCTGCAGTCTCTTTCCCCAACTCTCTGTCTGTCCATTGGGACCCTCCACTGAAACCCAATGGCATCATCACCCAATACATCCTCTACAAAGACAATACTATTGTGTACCAAGGCAACATGACCAGCTTCAATATCACAGGTAAGCAAGACTTGAAATGCAAGACTTGCAAGTCTTTGCTGCCTGGTATTCATTGCTTGAATGGAAAGTGTCCAGGCAGGGTCAAGTATGCATTGACTTGATCTGTGACCTTTACTCATTAATTAAAGAAGTGTTCTGCGTTCATTACAAGCTAAACTATATAAACAGCATTTGTGCCACAACACTGAATACCACATCAAAACCCCTTTTCCAGGAAATGCTCTTGCTGCTTCATTTTATCCATGTTTTCGCATGAAACACAAGAAAATAAAAATAAGAGGTTGATTAGCATAGAGCAACTCACACCTTCTCAGGGGACTTTCTTTGAACTATGTCATATGTGTTATAACAGATATATTGTAAGGATAAAATGCAGAGTGGATAAAATTTGCTTATAATATCTTCAACATTATGCTGTTTGATGTGTAACTGGCCCAAAAAAGCCACTTTTTAGTTATTTTTATCCCCTGTAGTCCATGTTAAAGGTATATTTATCCAAAAATATTTTACAGAACCAGCCAGGTTTTGTTAAGATAAGTGCAGTATATGTAAGTGACTTCTCTTGTGACTGGTTAACCTGTACATTTTTTATTAAATTGTTTGCCTAAGGACAGAAATAAGTGTATCCTTGTATCCATGTATTGTATCTCCTTTAAACATTTAAAAAAAACAGAATCGCTTTAGTTTACCAGTTGTGAATAGAATTAAAAGAGAATATAACAGAAAAATGTAATTCAGAAGCCATGAGCTGCCTTTTTATGAAAACACAAAGAAAAAAAGCATTCAGAGCACATGGTGGATACATAGGCCAGATATGAACCAAGGGAATGGCTGTCCATGTTCCTCTTGATTTAATCAAATTCTGCAGTGAATAGGTGGAGCAGATGCTCGGCTCTAAAGAGCGTCACTTGTATTACTGTATTTCATCTTGCCAGTGGAGACAGGGCCAACAGCCAGCCATTGTTTGTTGTTTGTTTTATTTTTTTCTATTCCCCGTGTGCTCTTTTTGCGAGTAGCAGCAGCCCCTGCTCTTGGCGGTAATGCACGAACATTGTGAGATGTTTTATTAAAAGGCTCCAATGCTCCAGCCGCCGTTTGACCCGGGGTGAGAAGCATGCCTAAATGATATGGAGCCCCCAAAAGGCCAATTTACACTCAAGACAGGTATATTCTCACTGAGATGAATCATTCAGAATGTCAGCCCCCTCCTCCCCTCACATACACTCCTACACATAGACATTCTACTACTGGATTGAAAGGAATTATCGAGCATACCTTGTGAAATACTTATTTGCCTTTATTTTGCCTTTTTATTTACGTATTATAAATAGCTGTTCTTTTTTTTAAGACTGGGAACGAAATAAGACTTTATTTCACTAAAAATGCAGGAAAATAGTAACATTGGGAATTATTGCTAAAATGTAACATAACATATTTCTATTTTAACATATCTGTTATTGTTATTGTATATATCTGTTATTTATTATTTAGAAGTGAAAGCTGAAATTCGATTGTCCTGATTTGGTGCTCGTCTAAGTACACTAAAGGCCTTATATTAAGAACGTTGTTAATTAAAATTACTCACTATTTTATTGTAGTTATAATGTAACAAATGAACTGACAAATAAAATGTAACATTTCTTATACATCATGAAAACAGCTGTGTTGCTTAATGTTTTAGTGGAAGCCAACATGCATTTCTCTTTTAGGATAGTACAATGATTAGAACGTTCAGAAGCACAGTATTTATCTAAAATAGAAATATTTTGCACTGGAATAAAAATGATTTTGTAATGGTTTTAATGATGCCTTAATGACATCATCCTTTAGGGAGTGACATATTTTTGGCAAAAAATATTGGTTTTAAAAACAATTGTAAAGAACACAAAATGAAAATAAATAAAATAAAAAAAACATATTATTTATTATAGGCTTTATTATAACTTTTTTGTTTGTGTGTGCTATTTACAGCTGTATTTTGTACAACTTTTTAATATGTGTAAGCACAAATAATCAAATTTTAATAAAAAGTACAATAACCCGAGCTTAACCAGGTCATACATCTAAAGACTGGTATAGATTCAAGATGTTCTTATTAAAAGGAGTGATCAAAACCAAACATTTAATGGCTTCAACAAAATATCCAGCTTGTTTTTCAAGGAAAAACTATAAAGGTACCAACAAATCAGTGAAAGCAGGGTCTTATTCAACATCCAGATTGAAAATTACAGTTTGCCTGAGCGTAATCATTGGGGCGTCCATGTATCCGAATATCATTTTATTGCAGCACCTAACCGATGCTGATGTTGTCATGATGTGTGCTCTCTTTTCACTCAACCTTGTCTGGTTTCTGCTGGTCCCATGCAAACCCACATAAACAAAGGTCACACTGAAGTCAATGTCCTCAGTCCACCACCTGAGCGCATATCACATTGAGTCTGTGTAAAGAGCCATAAAGCCTTCAGAGGCACCTCACCGGGGTCTCCGTTTACATCTGCTTCCTTTTGATCAGCCTGAGCTTCTCTCCTGAATAGCTAAAGATATGCCTGACTACATATGTATTACAACCCCGAGCCAAAGCAGAAAATGTACTGGAGGCTTTGAGGGCATTTCTCATAAGACACATTGTGCGGCAGGATGTTATTTTCAGTCTGCTCGGTGGGGTATCCCGTATTTATTGTGGGTCGTTGTAAAGGCAGAGGTCTGATGTGATAAGAAGCTATGAAGCGCTGCATTGCTGCGGCTGCCGTCCCCTCCCCTTCACCCCGCCACGCGCAAACCCGGGGATTCCAATTTCTTTCAGGATATCTTAGCTCAGCTTCCAAGCTGCCCCCGCTGTGATTTTGGAATATCTCACCTTTTTTATTCCTCCTTCCTTGACAGTAAACTGCTTTCAGGCGCTTCAAGGAGAGATCCTCCTTCCCGTCAAGAGAAACCTTTGAAACGCGCCGTTATCAGGCAGTGTTTGCGACTCTGGTTTCCCGGTACAAATGATTAACAAATGATTCCAGCCTTGTGGAAGCAGGGACTGCTATGTGTGAGGAAGACAGTGCCAGGAGTTCAAACATGTAGAGCCCAAACATGTAATAATAATTCAGTATCAGAGATTAGATCACATCTTTCGGGTCATATTGAATTACATGAAGTGGTACATGTAATGGTGAACTGATAGATCGACAACTAAGATACTAAGACATATTAATACAGTTGGTTTATAATAAGTGTTTAAATTAATAAAATAATAGATTTTTTTAACATTACTTTTCTTAAAAATATTTCAAAACCAGAAATGTGAAGATTATCATTTAATAAAACTTTTCGTTTTGCGAAATCCTGTATTTAAAAAATTTAAAATGACTGTAAAAATCATAGTTTACAGTTTAATATGCTACTATAGACATCGATACTGTTATGGTATAAATTGTATTTGTGCAGGTAATTAAGTTGCATAATTATTTAAGGAAAAAGATCATTAAACATTTTTCCGTAGTCTTGTTCCTAAATACTCTTGTTTGATTGTTTTGTATAACTTTGTTTATTGTATAACTTTCTTTTATTGGGTTTCATAATTTTCTGGCTCAATGATGTTTTCCGTATGGCCAGGTGTTGGTGTGTTCACTCCTCATAAACTGATGCTGAGTGCCTGTTCTGAGGAAGGGTGCACCAACAGCTCCCAGGTTACCCTGTTCACAGGTCAGTTACCTCCCACGCATGTAGAACCACCCATCCTGACTGTACTGGATGCCCGCAGTATCCACATACAGTGAGTATGAAAGACAACTTTTAATATTATGAGATTACAATGATTAAGTAAATGTTTATTTTTCAATCTATGTTGTTTCTATCAAATTTTTATAGAAATAATTTTTTCTATCAAATCATTTTTAGGGAAAGTGTTTTAGTGCAAAGCACTTTTCAGGCTGTTTTCCACCCTCACGAGATATGTCCTTGGACGGCACGCACACATGCACACTAACGAGGCATGAACAGGAGTGAAGGTGGTCGTTCTCACCTTTTATATGACAATGTTTTATCAGAGAGATACGCTAATGAGGTGACGGACATTTGCTCTCTGCAAGAGGACGAAATGCATCTCAGGTCTTGTTATTCCTCACCATTATACTAAAACTAAGCGCCGCATGTCAAACCATAACCCTCTGAAGATACGATATAACCCCTGTTTAAAAAAAAAGTCCACGCCACAAAAATCTCACACTAGAGCGATTTATCCAACCAACCCGTATGTCAAATTTGAGAAGCTGTCCCTATCCACAGCGTGGGTGCATTAATCAACTGAGTGTTTTCCATATAATCATAAAGTACGCCCCTTCCGCCAGTCATGCCATTGGCTGTTTGTCCTTATTGTCTTTGCGTGTCCTCTGGCTGCAGTTGAGCAACCAGAGGAACGGAGCAGGCCTTGATTTAGGGGCTAATGCTCAACTCCTGCACCCACGCTGGACCGTCTCATTGCACTGTATGAAAACGCACAGTCCGACCTTCTTCCGGCCTGTTTAGCATGCAGAATTTTCTCTAGCGTTTGACCCCTGCCGCTTGACTTAGTGAGGGAAAAAAGAGTCTGCACAAGATTCTTCCCAGCCGCTTGCACCCCGGGCCTATAGCAATCTATGTGAAAGCCTTTAGAGGTTCATCTTCAGCTGCCCCGCTGCCATCACTTAAGAACTACCCAGAGAGGGCACCATGCCACACGACAACACGAGGGGACGAGGAGAGAATAGAAGAAGAGCTGGAGAGAACTGCAAGGGGCAATGGGGAAACTGAACTTATGTACACTTTGTTTTAGGCCAAGAGAGATGACAGAAGCGCTCCGACGCATTTCCCATCAGAAAGAAAATGTCATCACTTTACTGAATGATTACAGGTAGGGAGAGAGCGAGAAGGAGAGGGCCACGAGGAGAATATATATTTGAGCTGTCACCTACACCGTGGCAAAATCCACCACCAGTTCACTGCCATCAGAAAGCGGCGATTAAATTACTCACACCACTCCACCTCTACCGCGCCGCCCGAGGAGGCCTGTAATACCTGGAGAGAGAGAGAGCTATCCTTTAGCCTTCCCATTCATCTTAATGGCATTTGCTCGGTTGTCTCCCAGAAAGCACGCAATTTAAAATCTGCCATCTTTGCTTAACGGTGCTCAGGATGTTTTGACCAATCAACTGAGCAGTAAATTTGGCAAATGGTGTCATGACAGTTGTGATTGGCAGGTGCAGTGCCCTAAACCCTTCACCGGTAACTACCATGAGCTGTGAAGCCATGCTTTTATAAAGAATCTGGAGAACTGGGATCTGCTAAAACCTCTTCTAGAATATATTGTAATGTATGTATAAAATATAAATATAATGCATTATATAATATAATTAAATAATCGCTGTTTACAAATAATATACTAAAATACATTTGTCACAGTGTAGTAACAGGGCTTGACGGGGCGGAGCGAACCAGCAAAACCTTGACCCCTCAGATTCACAACATTCCCTCTCTCTCTAGCAGCCCACCTCAACAGCCTTCATTCAATTATGCTCGTTTCAGGCATTGAAGAAGGAAAAAAAACACAAGGCCTTTCTTTTTATTCTCCTGCTACCTCCGTATTAATGGCGGTGGAGAGCTTGTGATCTCTGTAAGCCATTTATTAAAAAGATGTATATGACCCAATTTGTCTCATCACCGATTTTCATAACTTCATTATGTATCTGCTCTATCCTGACGGCAGCGCCTCAGAGGGAAACTCACCTTATTTATTGTCTTCATCCGCCAAGAGGGGGAAATGGTTATTGCTTTATTTCCATTGGATATTTCAATTTGAATAGGACGAGAAGCTGCAATGATGATAGAGGGAGAGTGAGAGAGAGAGAGAGAGAGAGAGAGAGAGAGAGAGAAAGACAGTATTGTAATTTGACATTACAGATGATATCTCTCTCCCTCTCTCTTTTTTTCTCTCAGGGTCTAATTGTGGATACAGTGCCTTTGAAAGGTATTGCCTTGTTAGCAGAATCGTAATAGGAGAGGGTGAAGGATCATATGTGTTCAATACTCTTTTGTTGTGTTGCGATTTGCCTGTGAGAAAGGTTGCGAGACCCCGGACTGCAGGATATGCACAAACAGAATATCAGCAGAAACATGCTGCATGAACGTATACGGCACCTTGAATAAACGAGAATAATGCTCTCAGTATGACATTAACATCTCGTTACATTTACAGCGATGTTGCCTTAAAAACTGAATGGCAAAAAATATTTTAGATTCATTTAAAAAGAGCAATAGCAATAGATCATGGACATTGAAATATTTTTTATAGTTAAAATAATGTAAATAAATGATGCAAAATAATGTACCAAAGTGACAGCTATTTTTTTTTTTTTGATTATTATTGTTATTCAGAATTTAAGTAAGTATACAGACAACATATGACGGTGTGTATTTTTTGCGTTATACCCACAGTTTGCTGAAAAATAACATCTGCATTTTTCAGGTTTTATTATAATTGATTAAAATGCCATATTATTAATACTACATCCAACTGCTTATCAATTATGCAATGATTGGTCTTAATGGTCGTTGTCGTTTGCCATTTAAAATGCAATTTAAATTATGCCTAAACTAAATTAATCACAATAATGAATAAGGTCACCTGCGGGTGTGTTTGCTCCGTGTGGACCAGGAGGCCCTCGTGACCTTCGTACTAAATTAAGGAAACAAAGAGGGTCGGAGAAACATCAGGTCAAACTCATTGTACTTAGACACTTGATGATTCCTCACATCACACAGGAGGTTACTGTCCTATTTCCATCTTAAAACAACAAAGATGATTTAAGCTCTCAATCTTGCTCTCAATTTGACTCCATTAGAGAGGTCATATTACAAAATGAGTCCTATTTGTGTTCCTCATATGTGTGGGAAAAAAATCATCTTAACAATTAACACTTCTGCTGTGTTAACATAGGCATTTTACTGAAAACACCATAACAAATCAAGTAACGTAAATGTTTTTTTTTGTTTTTTTTTCTTTTTGTTGGGTCTGTCCTTGTCTAGTGTTTATCATTCTACTTATATACATTATGAATTAATGTGAAATGCATAGAAATAAAATTCGAATATTGTGTGTGTGTGTGTCAATAGAGGACAGTCTAGCTTATTTCTATAATGTAAAAGTATATTTTTGTCGAAAAAAATAGCGCTATTGAACGGTGTCATGACCTTTTAAAAGGCTGGTAAACAATAAATTTGACAGAAAATCAGAAAATGCATTTGCTGCAATCAGACTTGGACAACAAAATACACCCAAAGATGAAGAACTATTTCTCTTTGAGTTTTTTTATTTCTCCTCTCAGTCGTCCTGTGTGATTCTGTCTTTCAGATAGATCCTTCAGTAGATAGCATTGTCCTCTGTTCTAAATTTAGCCATTAGAAAGTCAAGCTAGAGAGTGAAACGCTCACCCACCAGGCTTTCCTATTTCTGTCTGCACATCCTCAGACAGAGTTATCATGATCAGGCTTATTAGACTCTGTCCGGGTTCTGGGTGGTCCACTGGTTTACCTGCGACTGCTGCTGCTGCTGGGCGTACATGCAGCTCTCACAGGGGAAGCACAGGGGTCATGTGACAGGATATCGCACTCAGTGTTTTGTCTCTGGTGTTCTTTAGGTGGGCTGCTCCAGTGGAGGTGAACGGCCTGCTGGAGTTCTACACGCTGTACCAGTCTGCCTTAGGAGAAGAGCCGGCCGCCATCTATAACAGCTCCGAGCTTTTTGAGGATTATACAGTGCGGAACCTCGTCCCTGGATCAACCTACCTGTTTCAGATAGCAGTGCGTTCCTGCTCGCTCTTTCATCATACACACGCCTAAATGAGAAAAGCAGAATATCACGCCATTGTGACTTTCAGTTTATTTTGTCCTTAGTAAAGTTATCAGAATAAGGCTTTAAATAGGCATATTGAATTTCATATAAATTTAACATTGACACTTCAGCACACTAACTTTAAACCTGCATTACTCACTGATTCAGACTGATTCAGGTTAAGGAACGTTTAGTTTTAAATAAATATTTTATATAAATACAATTTTGAAAATCTTTATTAAAATAATTTAGAAAATGTTATTATTGTATTTTTGTATGCCAAATACCACCTGTTTTTTTATTATTATTATTTTTTCATTTTATAGCATTTAAATTTATTATAATATATATATATATATATATATATATATATATATATATATATATATATATATATATATATATAATAATTATTATTTTTATACTCTACCTCAATGTGATTGTGTTATATTGTTAGTTTGTCTAATTAACTGAAAAAAAATGTATATAATGTATAATATATTGAAGCCATTTTGAAGTAAGCTAATTTTTTTCTATGCTTATTAAACAAAAATTTAATCGCTGGTTATACATTATTAAAAAATAAGATTTGAATAAAACATTCTTGTTTACTTATATGATTTAGCACCTACTGATTTGGAATCAACAGCATAGCAAGTTGATCAAATTTGTAAATATAATATTCATTTACATTTCAAATTCTAGAATGTAAAAATGCCTTTTTTGTATTTATGTAGTATTTTCTATTAATACATAGCAAGACTAAACTGGATCTGCTAAGTTTAATACATTTTTAAGGGAATATCTCAGAACTCCCTTGATAAATGTGCTAAATGAAGCTGTGAGTACTGCAGTCTTCTAATCATCTAATTAACCAAACGGAAAAAAAACACACACAAGGAAGAACATATGCAGAACTATTGCATAGCTTTTTCCATTTAAAATCTTTTTTAAGCTTGTTTCTGTTTTATGTTTGACTGATGGTGCCACTTAAAGTTTGTCTTTTGACCTGCAGGCTTGCACGGGAGGTGGATGCACCCTCAGTGACCCCAGCGTCGCCCACACTGAGGAGAGTTCACCAGAGGAAGTGCCTGCCCCCAACATCCTGTCACTCTCGCCACATTCCCTCAATGTGTCCTGGACCCCCCCTCACAAGCCCAATGGTGAGTGGGGTTAAAACTAGTGCCCGGCAAAGGTGAATTCATATTCCAAATGGCCGTTTAGTTAAGGGTGCTTCATGTTTAATGATGGGTTAGCACATAGAGAAGGGGACAGGAAAAGAGGAGCACTTTGTGTGGCGTGCGACTGAGAGCGTGTGAGAGAGTGAGAGAGAGCGACACAGAGGAAAAGAGGGTGCTGCGTTTTAAGTGGATGAAAAGTGCTCCCTTTTGACTGATGCTGTGAACTGCAGCTTTAGCAGCGTCTGGCAGGAGCGCAGCAGCAGGTTCATTCACTCAGCCTGAGCACCGGATGGGGTCACCACTGCGGCCCCTGCCTTTGAGAGCACATGCAGATTAGGAGAAGTGCTTCTGGAATTCAATCCTTCACCTTTTGCATTTTTGTGAACATTATTTACTGTATTTATAAGTATTACATATGTTTGTATTTAGATGACTTTGTTAGGTTGTTTTATATAAATATTTTTTTACATAGTACAGAAAATATGAATTAAATTTTTCAAGGGTCATTTAATGAAAAAAAAGATGATCGATTCAACTGATTCTTGAGGTGAAGTGTTGGTTTCACAGTTAAAGAGCCTCTCTGATATATTTTTTTCTATGATATATACACATAAAAAAAAAAATTCTGAAAAATGATTGCCTATTAATTGTTTACAGATATAAACAGTAATTTGAAACCAGTTAATTCCAAGTAAATGCACAATAAATGATAAATGTTATAATAAATACTGTAATAAAATATTATCTAATATATTATATTATATTATTATGAAACAGGATTATGTAAGGCACAATTGATTGAACGCAGATTATGTAGTTAAATCGTAATTAATAATTGTTTTTACATTGTATATTTCAAAGATTTTTTTAAAGCTTTCTACTTTTTCAAGTACAGGATAAAAAAAAAAAAAAAACGTGTTATATATAAAACTTGTTTTATATGTATAAAAAAAAAAGCATGTTTATGTTTAAAAACACAGAATTAATGTATACTAAATGAATTACCCAATCTGAAAAGTATACATCAAATCTCCTTTTAGCAATGATTCTAGAAAACACACAGCTTTTTCATCCTAAAACCTGCTCGGTGTATTATTACAAAATGGTTGCAAATTAAAATGTAAATAAATGCACTAATAAGTATTTATTTGATATATTATAATACATAAATATATTTGTGTATGTTTAAGGTTAGTTAAAGCTTAGTCTAAGCTTTAACTAACATAGAATTCTTCTGCGCAGCGGGCCAGGCTGAGTTGTCCTTCTTGAACCTTTTAACTGACCGGTCCATCTTGAGGGGTGTGCCCCGTGAGCAGCCATAAAGAGAGCAGGAGCAGTATACTGCTGTGTTTACATGTTTTACAGCACTCTTTCCCTAATGGTCGGCTTTAACAGAGGGCTTTAAACAAAATGGCCAGTTTACATCAGGGCATGTGAGGAAATCGGTGGAGCAAACAGTGTTTGGGTATAAAAACGCGTCTTAGAATAAGGATTCGTGATGGAGGGAGAATTTTAGCCTTCATAACAGAATTACAGTGCATGCGGCGTGTTCTTTGATTTTTACCTATTAATAAATGACGTTTTCTTTTCTTTTGGTTGATGTTTAGGTTATGTCCTTAAAGGCAACAATTATTTTGGTACTGTAGAGACATCCACTGCTTTCTCGATTATGCCGTTTTGCACAACCTGTATTCCCACGTACACAATCATACAGCTATCGCCCATATGCTAAACGTGTATTAATTTCCCCCTCACAGGTGTGATTAGCAGCTATGGTCTTTGGATGGATGGCATTCTGGTGCAGAATTCGTCCCTTATGGGCTTCGAGGTCGGTGATCTGTCCCCATGGAGCCTCCACAGCTTCCGTGTACAGGCCTGCACGGCTCAGGGCTGCGCTCTGGGGCCCCTGGTGAGAGTCCACCACATTTACATTATGTTAATGCCTCCTCTGCGTGTCAGATGGCAGCTCAACATCATAAAGGTGATCGATTCACTCTGTTCAATAAAGCACCTTCTGCTCACGCTTGACATTTGGTATAAATGCCACTCTGGGCTGGTTACTGCTTTGATGGGCCATATTTGGGCATTTTTCCAATATGTGTGCAATATTTAGTCAAATGGCCAGTTCTGCAGACACAGCAAAAGTTGGAGCAAGCAGCGAGAGGTTGAATGGCTGTGGTGTCAGGGTAAGAAGCATCCAATCATTTAGTGGACAGATGGTGGGGAAAGATATGCAATCTGTAATTTTTTACAATTTTTAATTTAATTGTATTATCATTTTTTTTACTGAAACGATGCCTTTTAATGCTCTCACAAAGTATGGATTTTAAATGAGAGTAATTTCAGTTCAGACAGTGTGAATTGTGGCTTTAGTTTACACAGTTTTAACATTTAGTTTATGTGTCAAGATTTAAAATGTTTTTAAATATCTCTTTTGCTTATTTGCACTTGATTGAATGTACAGTAAAAAAAGTATTTTATGGCAAAGAAATAAAATATTATTAACATTTAAAATAACCTTTTGCTATTTTTTAGGATTTTGTTGAGAAAGTTAATTTAAATGGTTTTTGTAACGATGTGAAAACCTTTTCTGTTACTTTTGATCAATTTAATGTATCTTGACTAAAAAATTTTTTTTTGCTTTTCTTTGTTTAATTTTGTTTCACATAGACTATTGTAATGTCAGTAAAAAAACTAAATATTCTTATACAGAGATCAAATTTTTACATTGACTTAAATGTACCTAAGATATGTTGTTTTACATTGCTGTGCTGTTGCTATTCAGGTTCTAGTGATGTGTGTGCGTGTGTTAATTTCAGTTTTGGGATGACAATAAAAAAGCCTTGAAATGCTTCAAACATCCTTTAATTTTCGTGCTGACTTTGAGTTTTTAAGCAGTCCTAGTTTTTATCTTTTTTCAGGTGGAAGGCAGGACTTCAGAGATGCCTCCTGATGGTCAAGTGACCCTGTATATCCTCAGCGAGACTCCTCATTCAGTCCGAGCCAAGTGGGAGGCCCCAGCTAAACCCAACGGCAACCTGACCTACACAGTCCTCTTCACCGGGCCAGGTAAATCAAACTTAACTGCTCCCTTCACCCCTCCACATCCCCCCTCAGTTCCTTCGAGTAAACGCAACACTGCCTCCCTGCATGCCGCCTCTGCTGCTTGTATTGACTTCTACTGTTTTCCCTTTGTTTGTTTACAAACAAAAATGCTGAAAGGTCAGCGAACCTTAGCACACCCTGCTTGCGCGGTAATGGGCTTAAATGAATTGTTGTCGGCCTCCATTTTGCTCAGGCTGGCTGCTGGGTGCTATCATGGGCCAGAAGGGCTGCGGGAGGACACCCGCGCTCTTCTCCTCTTGTTCTTTACAGGATGAGAGCGGACAGGTTTGTTAAAAAGCGTAATGGCACGCTCAAAAGGAATCTCCCACTGCTTGCCTTCCTGATCTCTTCTGGAGCTTCCTATATGCTGGTTAGAGGATAAACATTTGCTGTAATGAGAGGGTGAGGGGTACAGACGCACGTTCTCTTTGTGAAGCTCATGAACCGGTATGGAAATGCAGATGCAAATGCTTGTCAAACACATTACAAGTGTGCATTCACATTATACAGTACATAGTGAATGCGCTCTTAATGTCTATATTGACAGATATATAGCAAAAAATAAATACGTTTGTTTAACTACTGTTCATTTATTTGTAATTCCTGTATAAATTCTCTTCTTTTGGACTTTTGTGAATCCTGAGAAATAATCATGGTTTATATTAAACAACACATCCGCTTTTAATGTGGATAATAATAAGGGATATTTCTTCAGCATGAAATATCAGGATATTATAATGATTTCTGAAGAATCATGTGACACTGGAGACTGGAGTAACATTTGCTAAAAATTCTGTTTTCCTATCACAGGGGTGAATGACATTTTAACGTATTAAAATAAATAATAAAAAAATTATTTGTAATAATATTTCATGTTTATGTATTTTTGATAGCATAAGTGCAGCATTAGTGAGCATAGGAGAACCACATTCTTTTGAACAGCAGTGTATATAAAAAAAGAGCACACAAACTAAACCTTTTTCCTTTATTGCTCCATAGGGCCGATTTGATCTATTTTTAAGATCGAATTTGCATTCATATACTGTCAGTATGTGAATGAATTGAGTGTAATGCTGAACCCTGTGTCCCCCCGTTCTTTCTTTCACATATCCTGCTGGTAGGCATCCAAAACTCTGTGTATTCCTGGTCAAAGTCCAGCCAGTCTCAGATGAAAAGACTGACCTGCACCTCTATGTGTCAGCACTTCTTTTTGTCTGCCAGGCCAATAGAATAGATTGTCTCTCTCCATTAATCAAGAGTTCATCTGTACAGCTTACAGATTCTACACATTTAATCCTGCCAGCGGACCTGTGTGTGCGTGTTACAGTATGTGTGTTTCACTGTAGCTTACCCTAAATGAATACATTGACATTTTTATACTGCATAATCGACCAAGATCAGCAAATTATAACCCATAATGTGCTTGTTTGTGAAAAAAAATACCAAAACAGAGGTTGATTCACAGACCGCCATATTACTCTGTCAGCGTCTAATTAAGCTGAGCTCGCCTGATCGTTAATATTTGCGAGAGATCGCTTACAAAGCAATCAGCCGGCCACTTTGATGGACGCAGGTCTTACTGTGTATACACTTCTGCTGTTAGTATGGATAAATAAGAATCAAATTTGTCAAAGATTTGCCATTCAGCTGTCGCTTTTTTTCTTTGTGTCATTGACTTATATACTGCTGAATATGTAACTTTAAATGCCAGCCATTTGCTGTGGATACTCTCAGGTTGAAGGTTGATGTATTATTATGAATTATGATTATGAATAGCTATTAAATTAAATAGAATTTAATTTTAAACTAATTAAACAGTCATTGGTCCCAATTGACTTCCATACAACTGTATGGTTCTTAATGTAGAACTTAAAGAGTTACTCCACCCCAAAATTAAAGTTTTGTCATTAAGATCTTACCCCCATGTCGTTCCAAATGACAGTTTGTTAATTTGTGGAGCACAGTTTAAGACTGCCGAGTATGAGTTTATACTCCCGAGTATAAACACTGCCAGGGTCCAGAAAAGTATGAAAGACATAGTCAAAAATAGTTTATCTGCCATTAGTGGTTCAATATTAATTTTAAAGGTTTGGAACGACATGGGGGTAAGAGATTAATGACAAAACTTTAATTTTGGGGTGGAGTAAAACCTTTAATTTGTTAAAGGCACATAAAGTATGAAGTCATTTTTAAACAAGCTACTTTAAACTGTGTATTGTACTTAAATAAATGGCAAGTTTGGTGGACACAGGCCTTACTTTGTCTACTTCTGCTTCTCATATGAATAAGTAACCATTGCCGTTCACCCGATGTTCCTTTCATTGTATCATTGAGTTGTGTACAGCTAGATCTGTAACTGGATCTGTTTGCTATGGATCCTCTCAGCTTGCAGACCAATCTGAGGTAGTGTGCAGCCCAGCCAGACTTAAAAGTAGCTATCTGACAAGCAGGACGAGCAGCTTACGGACTCAAGATTGTAATCTCCTAGTACAAGCAGATGGAAGTGACCTCTCACAAAGGCAGCCACGTCCCCCCTCTCATAGAGCAAGAGCTTTGAAGTATTCTTCTGAGCAGAGAGAGCAAGATTATGATGTGCAGGGGGATTGATTTGAGAGAGCGAGATCACTGGCAGTGGACTCTTCCAACCAAACTCCTGTTTTCCCTTTGCCTTGCCACGCGCGCATTTGTTGTTGCTGTTTTCACAACGCTACCTCTGATGGAGATGATAGCTTACGTTGAGTGTGAAGTAGTATGTTTATGCTTTTTCTTGGCTTCTTTGATTATATCATTGGCTCCAGAGGGTTCAGCACTGTTTATTTTTGTATTATTGTGGAGTGTGTTATTCGAGAAGGGAGGGTTTGTTCGCGTCAGGCTAGCAGGGTCAGATCCACAGGCGTCTCACTCTCTCTCGCTCTCTGTCTTTTGTGCCAGGAGAGAAGAAGTTTAAGCGACTTCTCCCAGTGGATTGCTGGAGAATTTATCGGCGGGTGGCTGGCTATCACAGATTAAGGGAAATGTCGATCAGTAATGACCCCTCTACATGTTAGTATTGCAGTAAAGCCAAGCTTTTATGTCAAAAAAATCGGAGCAGGGGCTATTACACATGACAGGGGTGATCAAGGGACTGTGGACCGAGGCTAGCATTATTAAATATTGACTACTCTTGTGATTTATGTAGAGCTTCAGGGAAAAAGTGACTTTTTAATCGTTATATATTCTTTAGTCTCCAAACCCTTCCATTTATCTCTTCGTGGAAATAAAGTGAGAGTTGGCTGCATATTTCTTCCTCACAGCTGAAAAAGTGGGGGAAAACTCTTGCCCTTAAAAAATGAGGTGGATGCTGTTGCGGCAGTTCATTTCAAAAACCGCCAAAAGCAGAATTGGTAAATTGGAGGCAATTATAAGATTTGACTAAAAAAAGGCTGAGCTGGTTGTAGATGACAGAGAATGATTCTTTGAGGGCATGGAGCTCAGATAAATTCATTAAATGTTTATTTTTGCTTAAACGGGTTATTTTTACAAGTTCTGAGTGTGTTTTTTCTTTTTACACTTGCACAGCAATGTAAAACGTCAGCTAAAGAGAGCTAAAGCAGTGGAAGAGATATATTTGTGTAGGTTTCCAGTCATTGGGGCAATTCATGTCTATTGATTTCTTTATGATGCTGCATTTCAAGCCCTTTCGATGGGGAAAGGGTGGAGGTTATAGACTCAGCCTGCACACACGTCGCCCTTCTTTCTCTTCCAGTGAAGGTAGAAGTCTATCTGGTCCAGAGGAGAGGTGAGAACTTGGGGGAATTAATTCCCTTTTAATTTGCAAGTAGGGCCGTATATCCTGCGGTCGATTGCATTACAGTAAGTGGTGGTGGCTGGGGACTTGGAGGCTTGGCTCTTGACCTCTTGGTTAATGTGCACACATGCATGGGTCTGACTGAAAGCATTACAGCCAATAAGTGGGAGTGTTAAGAGATGTGTTTGAATTTCTGTGATGGTAATGTACTGTTAAAGTTATGGTGCCTTATATTTAGCATGCACTGTTGCTAGACACGTGATGCAATGGAAGTAAGATCTTTTTTTTCTGTATTTTGTCACAAATCCAAGTGAAATAGATTGTCAAAAAAAAATGTAAAGCAGGAATGAAACATTAGCAAAACTATTAATAACATGAAAAACTAAAATAATGTTTTTAAACAGTTCTCCCAAACACCTATCTGCCATAGGCCAAATAAGCAGATAGCCATATGTCCAAACTCACTGGCTGCACTATTGTTGGCTCTTGTCAGGATGAAATGCTCAAACAGAGCTTTGTTTTTGGGGCGAATAAACTAATATTTGACTTACTTACAGCCGTGCATGCATATTAAAGGGATAGAAAATGAAAATTCTCACCTTCAAGTCATTCCAAACCTGTAAGACCTTCGTTCATCTTCAGAACACAAATTTAGATATATCTGAGGAAATCCTAAAGCTTTCTGACCCTGCACAGACAGTAATGCAACTATTACGTTCAAGTTTTTTGTGTAAACGTTCCCTTTAAGTAGTATAGGTAAAAGTTTTAAAAAGAAAGTTAAGACATTTATAAATATCTCTAAGTCTTTTTCGGTTTATTAATTTGTAATGCAAACAGATTTCACTTTAGGAAATTTCATAATCTTTTCATTGTGTTTTATTTTGATAATGCTTATTACAGCTTAGTATGTGAACATCTAGGTTATTTTTTATGGATTTTCTTTGTTTCCTATTTTTAATACAGCTCTTTACAAGACTTTTAACTGATTGACAATATGCTCACTCACAATTTTTTTCTGTCATTATTTATAAAATTGTATTTCTATTTTTGCCGCTCTATTTTTTTTTTCTGTGGATCCAGCTTCCTGTGTTGAATCAATGTCTGGGCTGGCAGAGCAATCAATCCCCATTTCTGGATTAAGACCCAGACAGCCAAAGCCTGGGCTTCCCTGTGTCAGCAGGGCATTGCTGTTCACACACACACACACACACACACACACACACACAGAGTGAAACAGAATGTCCAGCATCTTCTCAGTCTAAAAAAGGTCATTGCGCTTAAAAGGAGTTTTTTTAAAGAAATACTGTTCCTCTAATTTATAGGATAAGTTTGATCTGCGAACCAAATGGCCACGTATCATGCTGACACCTCGCTGTCGTTGATCCAAGAAAATTGGATCTGTATTTAGGAGCTTATCGGCAAAGTGATCATCATCCAACTTCCTGAAGATGTCCGCAGGTCAGCATGGCTCTGATCCTTTGATGGGCCTTTATATGGATGTTAAATTGCATCTCTGTGTGTTTCAGGTCAGAACTTCAGCAGTTTCGAAATACCGGACACAGAGACGAGGGAGCTGCTCAGCACCGGTCAAGAGGGCCAGTGGGTGTCTATAGGAGGACTGCTGCCGTATTCTAATTACACTGTGCTGGTGAAGGCCTGTAACAGTCAGGGCTGTGTGGAGAGCTCTCCCACCAACATCTCTCTCCCACCTGGAGGTCAGTACCAAGCACAGCTTTCTCTAATTGACCATTATTTATGTAATTGTTGTACACAGATTAGGTAAACTGACACATTCCACATGTTCCTTTGCCATATAGATTTGATCTTTGCATACTTACAGAGAATTTTTATTTAATCTGATCATTTGATTTAGTTTTTTTTAACAGACACTTTTTATTTTTTCAATTCACTCATTCATATACATATACATACATGCATTTTAATTGTATGTGACAAGTGATGCACCGTGTCTCTAGAAATGTGAGCTTTTTTTGGAGGGCGGTGAAGAGGATCAATTATTACGTAATGCAATATGAAATAGGAATTGGTTGCAAGTTATGAAATCTAAATGACCCTCAGAAATCTCATAAACTCCACTGGCCGAAACATCAGCATCTGCCAGAAAGCTGACAAGAATATGATTAGTGCAGTTAGTTGTAAATCAATATGCAGTAACTTACTGGGATTTTGTACACAAACTAAAATGATGCAATCACCTGCTATTGATTTTTTCCTTCCAAAACGTTTTTTCATAAGCAAAATGGGTATTTTTTTCGCGTATACAATTTAGAAAAGCTCTATTTCCATAATATTGCCATGTTCTTCATTAGCAGACAGCCTGTAAAGTTCAGCGCTGGCACATCATATCTGACGCAGAGCTACAGGCTCTCTGCACTAATGTTTAATCGCATGCCTCCACACGGGCAGAGAGTGAGCTGTTTGATCAGGCTGAATCTTCTGGGTCCCGTAACGTTGCTTTGTACGGGGCCAGCAGGGAGACATTGGACATCTGCTGGCTGACAGAGAACAATGCCCGCTGCTGGTGATCTAAAGACATGCCATTTCCTGTCTATGGAAATGGCAGATAAGAGCGTATGCACACAAGAGTAGCCACTATAAGTTTATTGCCACACTAAGGAGCCACACTTTCCCACTGTTAAATTGTTGTTGATTTTAATTATGACTCTTATGGCTCCAGAATGTTCTTTTTTACGACCTTCTCAGGCAAATGAAAGGTAACAACTCATTGGTTAAATAGGCCTTGGTCCATCCTTCCTTTTACTTAATGGTGTGGGAACTTATTAAGCTGATTTATACAGAGAAAGGCTGTTGGGAAGCATGTGACATGCACTGGGTTATATGTGTTTAAGCGAAAGGTAAATTACCATGGAGGAGATAAAAAAAGACAATTTACTGATTTCTGCCTTCCCAACCCCCGCCCCATTGTGTTCAGTGGGAAGAAATGGTTGCAAAAGAGAGAGGGTCAGTGGACCAGTGTTTCTTTGAATGAGAGTGAATATTCAGTGCAAATCATACATCTTTAAAATGTGTGTGTGACATTTTCCTTTCTTGTTTTTCTTCCTTCTTTCTATCTTACTGCACGTCATATCCAGACGTAACATGACAAGTAATAAATGCTTTGCCCTACAGTGAAAAAAAAATATAAGTAAAGGTTACACAATGTAAAGTAGCGTTTACTTAAACATTCAAGTAAATTAAATGTATTTTTTGTTAAATTATCTAAATGCCTGTTAGAATAATAGAATTTATTTTGTTCAATAAACATTTCTAAACATAACCCAATGATAGACAACAATTTACGTATGTATGTGTATATATTAGATATATTTTAGAGGTATAAGAGAATTCGAAGGTGCTGTCAGTTTCTGATTCTTCTAAAGCCAACAAATTATAAATAAATAATAAATATGTTTGTAAATATTTAAGAAAAATGTTATGTGGCAAAAATTCAGTACACGTTTCAACTGCTAGCTGCAAATATTACATACTGCACCTTCATTCTGTATAATCCTGCCCACTTTCAGTTGTCGGAAAACACAGCGTATTACTGTCGTATTGCTGTCAAGAAATCGTGTCTACGTTTTTTCAGAGAAATGATATTATAGTCAGCAATTCTACTCTGAAATGTGCATCCCAGGGCTGTATGCAGTACCCGTTTCAACCACTAGCTGTCAATCTTACATACTGTTCCTTTAAAAGGTGAGGAAAAAAAATGTTTTTAACCATAGTTTTAAATGTTTATGAGCAAACCTATTGGCTAAAGGTGTGAATTATTATCATTTTATGTTAATGTAATATTTTATTTTATTTTATTTTAAAGCTTTCTTGCTTTTTTCTTATTTTAGTTAAAGCCATTCCCATACTTATTTTAGCTAAGGAATCCTTAGACTATCAGTTCAAATGCGTAAAAGTATCGAATACGTAAGGTTTTTTTTTTTTGTTTTTTACCAGGCAAGTGTATATTTCCCAATCAGCATCCATGCATCCACAAATATCCACTGTGTTTGCACACACACCTTTCCTGATCAAAGACACTAGCAAGACATGTCTTTCGACCACCTTTGCTTCGCTTGCTTTTGCTTTACGTTCTGTAACAATTATCATTCCATCTGTACCTGAAAGGAAGATCATTTTCCTGTAGGGAAAAGAAAATGAAGTTGCTGGGGCACGTTTCATGAACAAACATCAGCATTTGAAACCCCAGAGCTCCGCCGTTGTCTCATCTCTCACGGAGGTGAACAGAACGCTCATTCCCAGAGGAGTGCGTATGGATTGAGGATTGATTCGGGGGGAATGGGACATGGCCTTGCATGTTCTTAGATGATGAAGCTGACCTGTAAACGCCACTCCATGTTAATGCCCAGCCTTTAAATACAGACCAATCGCTCTCCGATGGCCCTGTTAAAAAACAGCAGCACGCCCAAGTTAAAGTTCTGCGAAAATGTTCAAGTTCAACACAAAGACACAAGAAGTATAAATTTTAAATACCACACGTTTCCCTCCACTTCTTTCAGTAGATCTTTTGGTTTGTCTTAGCTGAACTGAAGCCTTGTCTCAAACTGTCCTTGTTATATCAAAGAACAGACGGAGTAGAAGGCTTAGGATACAGACGAAACATAAAAGTGCATAGTTTAAAATGATTAGTGACACTTTTGATATACCTGAGGAAGGAGGGAGGTGAAACAAAGGAAGCTTCATGCCGACTGTTTGATGAAATAAGGCTGTGAGGAATTAACTCTTTTGTCAATGGGGTGTCTTATTCTCGTTAGACTCTCCTCACCGCCTCTCTCCATCTTTTCCTCTCTTCTCAAACTTTAGGGAAGATGCTTTCAAAAATGCTCAAATGCTTTGAACATATTGTTCATTTCTCAGTGTGCAGAACATACAGGTTAACACTATTATATTTTGGTACAGTAGTGTAGACGAACGCAAGCATAAACTGTATAAAACCAGTTTTTTCTGCACTCACCTAAAAAATAAGTAATACATAACCGTGGCAGCTGAAACAATATTTGTTGCCACTGTTGTGCTTTTATTGTTCATTTATACACTTATTTAAAGTACCAGTATTAAATGTTTTAAAGACTGCAATCAGTAAAAACTATAATGTTGTAAATGTATAATTACAATATAACTGTTTTCTGTTTGAATATATTTTAAAATAAACTTTACTTCTGTTCATTTTCAGCATCATTACTCCTGTCTTCAGTTTCAAATTCTTCAGAAAGCATAGTAATATGCTGATTGGTGCTCAAGAAACATTAATAATATTGGTAAACACTTTAGAATAGGTAACACTTTTTAACTATTAATTGTGACTTTTCCCTAGATAAAGTCTTAAACTGCTGCTTATTAATAGTTAGTAAGGTAGTTTTTAAGTTTAGTTATAGGGTATGATTAGGGATGTAGAATAAGGTCATGCAGAATAAGGAATTAATATGTGCTTAATTAGTACTAATAAATGGCTAATGTTCTAGAAATATGCATGCTAATAAGCAACTAGTTAAGAGACCCTAAAATAAAATTAGCATTATATTTTAATTAATAATTACATTTGGTATTCCTGTGGAAGGAGGGAGACAAAACTAAGGAAGCTTCTTGCTTCCTTATATATATACTTCGGTTTTTCATTTTCATAATTTCACATAATAGATATTCTACTTCACATATCTTTGTCATTATCTATGAAGGTCACTAACAGTTCCTGGATAAAACATCTTACACCTACACTGTCCTTTCAAGTTTACACTTTAGTTCAAGTTTTTATTTATTTATATATTTTTTTAACATGATAACCTGACCGAGCCACTATTTTAGATGTAGTTTTCTGGTATGCCAGCAAGAGCCTGACAGTGCAAACCTTTTGTGTTGAAACATGCAGGTCAGTGATATGTGACTGTACAGTATCCACAAGTTGTTTTTATCCAGAAGTATGTTTTATATACATCACATCATATGAATTTTGTCACCTTTATTGAATATTTTTGTGGTTGGTGGTTTATTGATAGATTCACAGTATGCCCACTTCTTACAGTGCTGCACTGCTGGTGCACTGTGTGTGTGTTGGTGTTCAGGTCCAAACTATAAGAAGTAGTATTGGCATCTCTGAGCTGCGGCAGTCTGTAGGGACAAGGTCCAGACCTGTCCATATGCTCATCATCATCATTATGTTTATGACTGGTTGGCCGGGCTTTGCGCTGTTTATTCCTGCCCAAAAGCCATAGCAGGAAAGGCAGATGGAGCAAAAGAGCGAAATGGCTTTTATGCCCAAGTCCGTCCAGCAAAGCCCTATCCACTCTTCTCAAAGCAGCAGCAGCAGCGTCCCTCTGCCGAGCTTTTTCTTGCCTAATACAAGCCACATGGACATTATGAAAATTGCAGCTTGGCAGTAAAACTAATTTTGGAGAGCTGACTTGAGTGATGAGACTGACCCCCGCTGAGCACGAGCCACATCCCTGTTCCTGCATGCCAGCCTATGTGGTGTTGGGTTCAGACGCCCGCATTGTCTCTTGCTTCTCCGTTCAATCAGACTGTCACCCTGTCCTCTTAAATGACGCATGGGAACGTCAAGCATTGTAAGTCCCACAACAGCTTGCCATATCCATACTCTTTATTGACATAATTGGCAGTTCCATCGCTCATCAATCAAAGTATTAACATCTTTTTTTCTTGCCGTAATGTCAATGAGTTGATCTCATTTAGTTCGTTCTCTACACCAGAGACTACGAAACCAGGAATTCAGTCTCGCCCTTATAACCTTTTGTTTTGTTTTGGGTTTTTTTGCGCTTCGACCATCACAGGCGTATTCAATTCTAATTCGTATTCTATCGAGGCAATTGCATTTCAGCGTGGCCGAAATGACTTAAGTAATCAACAGTTATTGAGTTCTTGTGGCTGGACAAGAGGAGGGTTGATTGAGAATGAGACTTCACTTAGGGAAAGGACTTCACTTGGAGCATTGGAGTGCTGTATTATTGAGGCTGATGCTGACTAGATTGCTCCTCAGAATAGATGATTTTTGCCTGGAGTCCTCCCTGAGCACTAAAACAAGACCGAGAATCAAGATGTTTTCTTTCTTGATGGGTGAGATGTGTTCATGTGCTTCCAGGCAATTTTGTAATATACTCTCAATGTCTTGCAGACAGAATTGTGAAAATCATGAGATCCACATTGTAGTTACTTAGAACTTATTACATTTTTGTATTGCATTACTTTATTCTATTATTATATATTCTTTATCTAATCATTTTTACATATAGAAATTTATTATTAATACTTGAAGTACTAATATTGTGAAATTCATTTTTTTTTATGTTTTATACCCACATGTGTGCATGAGGGTGGGTGTATAAGTGTCCTGACCAGTGAGATTGTGTTGAGGACGGATGACTCTCGCAGTAAATAGAAGCCGCAGCATTATCCACAGGGTTGATGGTGCGTTTGGCTAGAAGCGAGGCGAGGGGGCTCAGAAGGGGCCGGGAAGTCCTTGTAAATCAGAGGCGCAGAGAGCTGACCGCACCATTAGACAAGTGCCATTCACATTCTCCACCCGTCTCTTGACTCTCTCTTTAAAAACGGAGGAATTCTATCCTCTCTCTGTCTCTGTCTCTCCAAACTGTGATATGCACCGATTAAAGATGGCTAGATGATTCCTCACCGGCTGAATATTAAACCTTTTGAAACAAAAGAGGAATGCACTGTATTGCTGAAAAAAGTTTATTTGAATTAGAGAACAATAAGTGTTTTTAAGCATTTTAGATTTAGCAACAATTGAAACTATATATTTTGAGAACTTGTGTTCAATTATTCTTTTTAATAGTTCACTTTTGAACTATTTCTGAATTATTTTGGATCATCGGTCATCAAAGCTTGCTAAATACTGGTCACAGACATGAAGATTTACTTAACCAGTCATATCTAGCGATGGAGGTATTGCCTTTTTTTCTCAATTACTCTCCACCGATCTCAAGACACTATGAAAACTGTAAAAACTCGATAGGTTCAAGTGAGGACTCTCACCTATAACTGCTAATGTCGCTGTTGGACAGTGTTTCTTGACAGAGTCATTCATACAATTCTAAATGTTACATTTTGTAACGTTGGCATTGTTTTTGGTGCTGCAAACTTTTTCTCATCCAATATTTTGTGGCACTATATATATATATATATGTGTGTGTATCTGTCCAGATATCTATCAAATATAATATTAGCCACTATTTGACCTCTTCTGTAGAACCTTTCGGGGCATATAGTAGCTTGTGCTTATTGTCCAGTATGTGATGTAGCATATACAGTAACCTGTGTTTTTTTCAGTCTCTCACCCCTAAAAAGCTCCCATCCCCAGCAGTGTTTCTACCGATGTTCCTTAGCATATGCTGCACCGTGCAGGTCTTTTCTCTGCTCCACTTCACCTCTGCATCCTCTCCACATACAGCTCCAGATGGCCTTCTGCCCCCGAGGCTGGCAGCTGCCACCCCCACCTCGCTGCAGGTGGTCTGGGCTGCTCCAGCGCGTCACAACGCTCCCGGACCTCTGCGCTACCGGCTCCAGATGAGGACTTCGGCTTCCCCACAAGTTCACCAGTAAGCCACGAAGACCTTTTACAGTGTACACATACTCTTTTCCACACTACATTCACATGTAGGTCACCGCTACTGCTGCAAACATGCAGTCAGCGGTGAGCAATAGTTCTTTTGTACGGAAAATACAAAATGATCTGAGGCAGTGACTTTGGATACATCTGAGTATTTGATCTAAACAGAAGAAAGCAGTGGTTAGACTGTTGTGCAGCAGACGTAACTGGAATATAAAATGGTAGGC
The DNA here is from genome assembly GCF_018831695.1 of Puntigrus tetrazona. NCBI lineage: Eukaryota > Metazoa > Chordata > Actinopteri > Cypriniformes > Cyprinidae > Puntigrus > Puntigrus tetrazona. Next base: position 11,223,566 of record NC_056715.1, on the reverse strand, counting down.
CTAGACCAGGGCTGTCCTTATGAAAAAATCTTCTTTAAAATGAAAAAAAAAAAAAAGAAACAAATGTTTTATCTAATATGTATGCATTACATGCTCCCTGACAACAAATTGCAATTTAATCAGAAATAGGGGAATTCTCATTCTGTTGTAATAAATAAATGACTAGGCGCATGTATTATATATCACCCTCATTTCCTGGGATTCTTTTGAAATGTATTTCATTGTTCATGTGATTTATTTATTATACTCCATGGTAAATTTGATCGCTCGGCTCTGTGGAAGTTGATGCTGTGCTGCTTAAAAACCAGCAAAGATTTGTTCCAATCAGCAGGACTCGTAAGCCATTTAACGTGGCGTGATTATATCTACTTTTCATTTCAGTTCAATAAAAATATCCACTTGCATTTTCACCAGAATAATGTCATATTCTAAACATGGCAGTTGATGAGCACATTCAATCCCAAAGTCAATTATGACTGATCTGCTAAGCAAAAGATATTTGAATAATTTTAAAGCCCATATTAAGTCATAATCTATAAGCTTGTGCACTACCAAGAGTTAACAAAGCTAGCTTTAGCTAATATAAATATAGTAAAATAGTAAAAAAAATCAGTCCCTGCACTAAAGTGTTACAAATACATACACCATTGCCACAAAAAGTGTTAATGAAACAATTGCAATTGCAACATTATTTTTTATAACATTGCATTTTTTTGCTTAATAATAATAGTATTGTGATGATATTAAAAATGTAAACACATTTACTCTACTACTATATGTAATGTGTACTTTAATTTGTTCTGTGTAATGCACATGTACATTTATTTCTATTTTTAGGTTAATGGACGATGAGACGACTGTATTTAGTCACATGGTTAAGGACCTTGAACCCTTTACTGAGTATCACTTCAGACTGCTGGTGTCCAACAGCCACGGAGAAACCAGCAGCCCATGGCTCTCTTTTTTTACCGCACAAGACAGTGAGTTCCACAACTGACACACACACACACACACACACACACACACACACACACATTTGCACAATATCTACAAACACTTAAGTCAATAAGCACACAAAGAGTGTGTTGTTTGACCACATGTCAGGCGGTTCCTCTGTGAGGCTTGTCCCACAGAGAAGAGCAGGTGTTAAGAGAGAGAGAGAGAGAGAGAGAGAGAGAGAAAGAGAAGAAGGCCAGTGGGCAGAGATCTCTAGTTAAAGGTACGCCTCTTCCACATGACCTTGCCGGTGTCATTTTGGACTGATTACTGTAATAGAATCATATTAGGGATCATAACAGACACTCTCTGCTAAGTTATAAATTAATTATACTTCAGCCTATTAGCACATACATTATAATTACTGAGCCAGTATTTGCATACACTCAGATTGCACTGTATTATGGACCATCACCTCTTCATTATCATGCTTAGAGACATCCCCTTCCCCACAGTGCCCTGCAGCACTTCACAACTTCTGCTTTTGGGAAGAGTTTTCCCTCCGTCTGAGAGCAAAACTACGTGAGCTGAGTAACATTCACAACCTCATTGAGACTTTTTGTTCAGTTTCTTGTCTTGGATTCTGCTTTGGTCTTCGGTCTTGTGTTGCACCATGTGTTGATATATTTTATCTTGCAGCTTGCAATTAGTATTCGTTATGGGTGCTTAGCATATCTTTCATGGGTTATATTCCTCTCTAAGAGAAAGTCAGAAAGTGTCATGCCTTTTAGAACTAGCTGCATTGTTGAGCATTAAAGAATATTCCAGTGCCTGATGCTTTTAATTTAATTAAATTTTTCTGCTATAGATTATATGTTTTTTATAAAGATATATGACATTGATATTACTTAATAAAGTATTCACTTGTTCAAATTTCACTGTGATAGTGATATCAGTGAGAGTGATATTGGTAGTGATATTTGATAGTTACTTTTTTGCTATTTGTTGCAATTTGATTAAATATGGATTGATATTTGTGTTCTTTATTCTATACAATGTTTGGATATTTAAGTAAATATGTTAAGTTAATATATTTGTTTAACTATGTTTCTAACATTATTTCTTTTAATATTGAATATTTTAATACAAACCGTCGCTTTTTTGTGTATGGGCCATTCTACAGAATTGGTGTCCCACAACCAAAAAAAAGCATTTGTATTTTTTTTAAAAAGCATTTGTATATTGAAATCTTAGATTTTCATTAAAATTAGTTAACTATTATATTGTTGTTTTTAAAGGTAACGTTTTGATTCTTTTAAAAAGTGAAGTTTAAAATATATACATTTAAAAAATTTTTTGTAAATTATGAAATTTTCTTGCCACTATGGAAAAAGTGCATATTTCAGTCTGTTGGCAGAGACTTTTTTTTTTAGCTAAACCCTTAAATATATGATTAGGAAATATTCCTATGTCTCTCTTATAGCTACAAACTGTGAGTAGATACATCTCATAATTATGAATTATGAATTATTGTTTTTCAATGTCAATTTCTGCAGTTTAAGCCTTTTATTTATTACAGTACATAACAGTCTGTATATGTATACCACTGTTCAAAACTGTGCTAGCTAACTAATGTGCTAATTAGCATCTTTGAGCTAGGTTCAAAATAAGCAAAAAAAAAATATTGCCATGCCATCGTTGTTTCAGTAGTGAGAAAAGAGAACACATAATACTAATGTTTAGGGGAAATAAAAAATGATAGTTATGCAATTATTTTGTATTTTAGTATGTTTTAATAGTATTTTAGTATGCAAGTTAAAATTCTGTAATGTGATGTGGTTGCTACTAAAAAATTACTGCCACTACTGAAACATGAAATGTTTTGTCAAAAATAAAGTATATTGAATTATCATAATTTTTTGGTTAAATGTACTTAATGAACCCTTAACTTGGAAATCAGTGTGATCAGCTTTTTAAATTTTTTTATTATTATTATTATTATAGGACATATATTTAAAAACTTTCTGAAAGTACAATATGAGAATTAACTGTACAATTAATAGAAATGTGTACCTTGGATGTTACACTATTATTTTTTGGAAAGACGTTTCCAACTCTGGATGAATTCTGTAGAAAGGCCCATATACCATATGCGGTGAACTGCCATGACCCAGCATGCACCATGCTAACAGATTTTCTAAAAGTCGCTCTAATCCCAAACATGCGACATATCAAATCCCGATCAGCATGCCATATAAATCAAAACCGTCCTCCTCCTCCTCCTCACTTTCCATCTGCATGTATCTGGCAGCAGATACATACCTTTCACTCCAGCTCTATTTACACATCTCTTTCTTTGCGGCAGGGGTGATGACTTTGAGAACAGGTGGGCATTACCAAGAAGGAGAGAAATGATTGTTATTGTTAAAGAGAAAAGCCCTTTATTTCTTTTCTGAAATGGGCTGTGAAGAGCCTCGGTGCGGCATATTCGGCTCTCTGCGGCAGGATTATGGGGAAAGCGTGAGTTTTAGTGGCTCCTGGCACTGCTAATAAACACTCTCGCACATATCATCAGCCGCCCCATCAACGTGAAATAGTACCCGGCAAAGCCGCACTAAATTAACAGTAGGAAAGAATTGAGGAGATTCTTCAAAATAATGTGGCCGGCCGCATGATAAAGGAAGAGGAAAGGATGGGCAAGGTGAAATAGGAGGAGAGAAACGTATGTCATATTTTCTTTAGCTCTTTTTCTTCTTTGATAGGGTCCCAGTCTGCCCGCACATCTTCATCTCTAATTTAGAAATCCCCTCCAGAGTCAGACCTCCACCTCTGTGTGAAACGTTCACAGCAGCACACGCTATATAAGATGCTCACATATATGTACAGTAAGCAATAACAAACAGCATTTCAAAAACATATTCAACTTATCATATTTCGATTTAACGTTGATTTTCTATTATTTTATGGTTATTTTGGAAGCACTTTATTTTTCAGTCCTATTACTTATGTGCATACTATGTACTTATTATTGTAATTACAGTAACTAGGTACTAAACCTAAACCTAATCCTACCCAAGGAATAGTTACCCTATATTACCGGTACTTTCTTAGATTTAGTCTTAGTTTTAAGTTCACTGTCCATGTACCATAAAATAAAGTGCAGCCAATATTTACTTATTTATTTATTTCATTTCATGAGTCAAAGTAGAGATATTTGGAAAGTTTTCAATTTCTGGTTTGTTGAGTGCGTTAACCTTACTGATGGAGCTGTGGTGGAAACACTTGTATGATTTGTCTGTTTAGCTCCTTTTGTGCTGCAGCATGTCAGAACACTACTAGAAATCTCCTTAGTGAAGATGTATGAGCATTTTAAGTATTCAAAAGGCCCTCATTCCTTTCCTTTTTATCATTCCATTAAGATTTTATAACCATCTTTTTAATGTAATTCCATCCATGAATTTTTACCCCTTAGACTTGACAGGCGGTTCTGTGAACATAAACTTTGCCATGTAGAAGAGCACTTTCCTCTGTCTTCCCTTCTTCTCTGTCTGTGCTGAGGCACACGAGTCTTTGTGTTGGAGTGACATATACATAAAAGGGGCATTTTTTAAGCCCCCCCTCTTCCCCTTTAGAAAAGTCTGTATGGTTTAACTTTTACATTTTTACATATATATATATATATATATATATATATATATATATATATATATACTGGAGAATTACATCACTTGCTCACCAATGGATTCTCTACACTGTATGGGTGCCACCAGAATGAGAGTAGAAAACATAAAAAAAAACAAGTAATTCACACAATCTAGTCCACTACTCTAATGTATTTTGAAAAATCATGTACTGTGGGGAACAAATATTTTGATAGATTTTTTCACAGGGGGAAGTTTTTATGGATTATGAATTTTGTTTATTTGATCTATGGATTTATTTATATTTGAAAAATTACAGTGCTTTTGTCACCTGTTTTGGACAATCCGATGGCACCCATTCACAGTTGATATATCTCCCAATTCGTTCCAATAAGGAAACAAGCTCGTCCACATCTTAGACAGCCCGAGGGTTGAGTATTTCGAGGCAAGTTTAAATTTTTGCTTAAACTATTCCTTTAATTAGCGCCCCATTTGTAGTTATAACAATGTGGAAAGAGCTGCCGCAGCCGTGCAGTTCACCTTGAAATAAGTTACCGTTCAGTAGTGTACACTTCATTGAATATTCGTTCAAAACCACAAGATATCTTTCATAAAGAATACTTGTGAATTTTTTCTTTTCCTTTCAATCTCCTTTCAGCTAAACGGCTTCTTGAAAGCAGCACACCGACATCCGTCCTAGTTGACATCAGCCACGCTAACCTTCAAAGCTATCATATTGTCACAAGGACCTCTACAATGCTAAAAATAATCCTCTCTTTCCTTCACGTTCCCCGGTCCCCCCTCCTTTCCTTGTCACTTGATTGTGTTATTATTATGCTAACCAAATCCTTATAAATGTGATTTAAGGCTTGGCGGCCCGCGCTCTTGTTTTCCCTTCTGCTGTAGCGATTTATAGTGGCCCAGGAAAGGCCTCTCTAAGTATTCCAAATGTCCTGAGATTACAGCTGTTGCCGATGCCTGATTGAGGCCGACTGCTGTTATTGCACTGTGTTCTTGCTTGTACCCTGAGAGCAGTAAAGCATCAATAAAATCAAAAGCACCTGCATCTTAAATGAAATTTCAATTGAAAAACTTAACAGCCCTTCAAATTGCGGAATTTAACGCAGACCAGTAAAGCTTAAATAACACTTTGCCTCTGCAGACCCGAAAGAGCGGACGGCTGAGCCGAGGAAGGAAGGCTGGCCGGGGATGAAGTAAGGAGGGGTGGTTCGCGTTCAAGGTGACTTGATTGTCTCATGTGGTAAAATTATTTACAATTAAGGAATTTCTCCTGAGAGCCACATTGGATTTGCCGGCGAGCACCTATGCAGGCGTTTTGCCGTGCCGCCGGCCGTGAGCTTTTTCAGTATTCATGGACGCTCCTGAACCTTTGTGGTAATTGAATCAGTTAGAGTGCTGAGTGGAGCAAGCATAAAAACCTGTTAACCCAAAGGTCAGATCTGTGCATTGTTTATTTATCAGGAGGGAGAGGGAGCGAAATCGGCAGGGCCCCTTCACAGACACAGTAAAAAATTACCCCCAAAAATAACAGCTACTAGATGAATGGAGAAATCTGGGCCAGAATCATAAGCAGCGACCCGCTGTGTGAAGTGAAAACGGATGAAGCTTGAGTTAGGGTTAGGGTTGACTAATGAGAATCAACTAAGCTCTTTATTTCTTCACATCATTCGGTAATTGGTGTTATTATGTAAAGCTGAACTATTTAAAAAAAGGTCTGTTTATTTAGGTAATGCAATGCGTTTAAAGCACTACGTGTTGAACGCACTTGGGTTTTAAAACAGAAGAATTGCTCCAGCTGAAAGCACTGTTTATTTGAGCCTATTCGGTGTGTTTTAGTGTCCGAGTTATGTAGATCATTTAATGGAATAAAATCTGTGCTGACGGTGAGAGTGGGTCAGGCAGACTTCATATTTATCAGGCACCTGGATCAGCTCCTGAAAAATCCCCGAAATGTGCATGCCTGGATGTATATGTACCACTTGGTTCAGGCAAATATCTGCTTTTTATGAGGAATATTAAGCATTCACCACCCATCAAAGATTGCATTTATTTGCTTGAAACACTATAACCTGAAATATTGAAATATTATAACAATTTACAATGATTTCTATTTTAATCTATTTTAAAAAATAAATGAATTCTTGTTATGGCAAAGCTAAACATACATCAGTAGCCATTTACTTTAGTCTTCATTGTTACATGGTACTTTAGAAATCATTGTAATATTTTGATTTGATGCTCAAAAACATCATTATTATTGTTATTAATGTTAGGAACAGCTGGACTGCTTAATATTGTTAATTTTTCTCAGCATTCTTTGATGATTATAAAATTAAAAGGACAGCATGTAATCGAAATAGATAAAAAAAATTACATTGTCTTAGCTGTGACTTTTAATCAGTTTAACACATTTTTGCTCCATAAAAGTAATAATTTCTTCTAATAAATAAAATAAATATCCTGACTGTAAAATTTTAAATGGAAGTGTATACAAATGAGTCTAATTTTCATCGCAGAGCTGTTTAGAAACTGGTTAAGTGAGGGTTTTGTGCTTAAATATAGTGAGTTTGCTCCATCTGTGAGCTTCCTCTCTCTCCTGTCCCTTTTTTTTTTGCATTATTAGTTTTTTTTGTTGTTGTTGTTTTTTTTTTTTTTTTTTTTTTTTTAAGTCATTATCTTGCTGGTTGTTGTGGTGGCCGCTGAGCTTTAGGGAGAGAAAGCGTACATGTAGCCGGTTATGTCTTCTCTATACATAGTGAGTCAGTTGGGAGGTGATGGTGATGGGAGGTGGAAAGTGGGCCATCTGTGGGGAGACATCAGCAGCCCAGCACGGCAGAGAGAGAGCCAGTCACCTTGATCCACACGCCCTTGCCGGTACGCCATTACCGTGCTACCGTGGGATGTAAATGGAGGAGGAAAACATTACCTTCAAATGAGCTTTCATAGGGCCCAAATATCAATCAGACAGCCCCGGCTACAGAGCAGACAGGAGACGCTTAAAACGCAACAAAACAACTTCAGTTCAATTACCACATCTCATATATTCCTCTAACTGCTTTCATTTTGCCAAATGTTCAAGCTCTTTTACTTATCATTCTTCGGTTTTTTTCTGGAGTTTCCTAACAGTTTTGTCAGAAAAATGGTATGGGAAATTACTGTAATGTAAATCTGCATCCATATATCGGGCCTCACAGAATGAGCACAAAAAGTGCAATAAACCAATGTGACATTTTGGATCAGCATTATTCTGAAACCAAATAGCAGTGCTCCACATAGCAAATAAAGACAAATCATCAAAATAGTATTTTCTCGATTTGCATTTCCTGAAGGAAATGCCAGTGCTTGCAAAGCAGCAAAAGAAGGTGTTCAGGTAATCTTAGGTTTTAGGCCTCGGCTGTGTTAACAATGCTGCATTTGCCATTGTTATGACTCTAAGTATGCATCAGCACAAAGATGATGTTTTGATTTTTTTTTTTTTTGCACACAAAATCAATGGTATATAATGCTGTTTACACTCCAGCATTCCAAAATATCTCTTGTGTCCATCAGAAAATTACAAAGGTATAGAACAAGGGAAAATAAATGATAACAGAATTTGTAATTTCCCTTTGTTGGGAGTTTAGAACATTTATTCGAGCATTGTGTAAAACATGTGGTGTAAAGGTTTCTGTACGCATTACTTAACCCTTCAGTGACCTTATGTCCATTTTAGATTTGTTTAGTGTTTTTTTTTTTTTTTGTTTGTTTTTTGCCTGTGTTCATGCTAACTGCATAAATTCTGGCTCAGGTCTGTATTTTTATTGGAGCGTTAATATTTCACCCTCATTTCCTTTAACAAATCTATTTTACACTATGTACAAAAATAGTTTCTCTCAAGACATTTTGGACAAAAATGTTCACATTGAAACCCAACTGCTATTTAAGCCGTTTAACTGTAAAACTCTACAATTTTTTTAAAAATAGGATTTCACTCTGAACTATTTTTTTGTACACATTTTTTTACACAGATGGTGCCAACATTTTTGGTCTATAAAGTAAATCCTTGCTTGATTTGTTTTGTGTGAGTTTTGCTGGCATGTAATGGGGCAAATTAGGTACTGCAACCAAAAAAAAACTTACTGAAAGCTTTTTTTGAGATCAACATATTTGGAAGACAATTTCTTTAGATGGATGGCAGAATCTAGCAGGTTTAGTGTTCAACATGTTTCATAACATATATATTTTATATAAAATGTTCATATAAAATGTTCATAAATAATTTGCATAACTTTTTTTTTTGGACCAAACTGAAGTCTGTGCTCCCAAACTTAACATTTTTACAGTTTTTTGACATGGACATTTTTGTCCACTCTAGACCTATATGTTGTCGCACAAGCGTTAATATATTTTGTTTAATTGAAGGCATAACTAAGAAATGCCATCAGATGTGAGAGAGGGAGTGAGTGTGTGGGGATGCTGGCATGTGTTTTTGGTATATGCATGTGTGGATGTGTAATTATGAAAATGACCCGAGCTGTCCGGGCTTGAAGATCCATGAAGGATTTCTTGATGTTAGTGCTGCCATGGTGGCTGTTTTTGTAACCACTCAGAGAAAATGACTGGGCAGGAAACTTAAGTGATTTCCTCCAATTCACTACAGACCCTTCAGAGGTTCGCCTCAAACATCACTGATATCCCTTAGCCGCATCACCCCAACGAATAAATCCATAAATATAATTTCATATTTGCTTGCAATATGCAGCGGCTGACTCCTTCCTCTTTGGCAAATGAGCTGATTTGCACACCGCCTGCTCTACATTTTAATCCAGAGAATCAGGCTGCTCCAATCAGACGGTGTCCTTGTGCTGTCAGTCTCAATGCTGTGCTGTCAGAGTGGAGCTGCGTCTCTCTAGATCATGGAGATCGACCAGACTCATCAGTCTTTTGGTTCGAATCATTTAAATGCAACATTAAGATACATAAATAGACGGAAAGATGAATGGATGGATGGGTAAATAAAGGTGTATATATATATATATATATATATATATATATATATATATATATATATATATATATATATTATATATTATTACTGTCTTATAATATTCATTCATTAATTTTTATTTTTAGAATTTTTGCATAGTTTATCCATAAATAAACTTTAAAACATTACATTTATAATAACATTTTATCTTTATATTATTTTTATCTTTATATTTTTTTTATCTCTATTTACTATATTACATCTTTTGAGTGAGAGAGAGAGAGAGAGAGAGAGAGATAGAGTGTGTTTTATTCACTACTGGCGGCAACAAATATATTAGCAAAAATAATGATTGTTTTGTGACTGATTAAATAATTTTAAATTAAATGAAATAATAATATTACTTTTCTTCTTTCTTCAGGGCCTGGATCTGTTGACCCACCTGTACTCTCTGACATCAAACCCAGAAGTGCTTTTGTGTCCTGGTCTCCTCCATCCCAGCCCAACGGCATCATCACCCATTATAACATCTACCAAAACCACCAGATAAGTGCCAGTGTGCCAGGAAACAGCACCAGCCAGACTCTTTCTCAGCTTACACCCTATCAGCACTACACCATACAGGTGGAGGCTTGCACAGCAGCCGGCTGCACTCTTTCCTCTGAATCCCACTCCATACGCACCCCACCAGCCCCTCCAGAGGACATCCCAGCCCCCCAGCTTTATTCCGACACCCCCACCTCAGTGCTCTTGTCCTGGGCCCCTCCACGTCAAGCCAACGGTGAACTGGATGGCTATACCATTGAGAGGAGAGTCACTGGCACACAGCACATTTCTATTGTGGCCAGTCTGCAGCCCAACCAGACTCTCACTTATCTAGACAGCTCTGCTACACTCAGCCCCTGGACCACTTATGAGTACCGCATTGTGGCGCACACGAGGCTGGGTGGATCCAATAGCAGTGAGTGGGAGGAAGTGACCACTAGGCCTTCAAGACCTGCAGGACTTCAGCCGCCTCATGCGCTGGTTTTGGGGCCAGAGTCAGTGCAGGTACATGGAAAATCAGTTTGCATGTTACGTCACCCAAAATTGAATTTTACTCACCCAAAAAAAGTCAATTTATTCATCATAAATAGTACTCCACATGAATCCAGGGGTTGCCTTCTCAAGAGAAGTGATGCGTTTGTTAAAAGGGATAAACAAATGTATCTTAAATATATACATAAATGTGTTTTATAAAATATATTAAATATATACATTTATGTGAATTATGGTTTATAAAGTTTTAAATACGGATGCTTTTCTTGCACAAATGCATCCATTCATTTCAGAAGGCCTTCAAGGCCCCCAGAGTTGCGTGGAATACTGTTCGCGATAACATGTTTTATAATACTCTGATTGTATTTGTCAGAAAGAAGAAACTCATATTTCATTCAATTTCAACTCAATTTTCATTTTTGGGTGAACTATCCCTTTAAATAAACATGTTTGGGTGTCTCTCTATCCTGTTCCACCCTCTTGTCAGCAAACTGCAGTGCCTTATGCCGCCTTTTCACCAATGAGTTGCAAATGAGGTCTTTGCTGTGGTTATTAGTGAGAAGCTACTGTATTTCTTCCCGTTTATGCCACACCCAGAGCATCCATCATTATTCCAGTGACACCCTCATGCTATGAGATCATTGATACGCATGGTTTCCAGGTCATTCCAGAGCTGATTATTAAGGAACAGCCAATTAAGATTGTCAGGTTATTGTGGGAAGCCCTCGTGAATGTGCCCTTGGTCATCTAGTGAACGCTTTAAAGATTGTACTTCCTTATTTTGTGTCCGTAAGATACATAAAGCATGCCAGACCTTATTAACACCGACACAGTAGAGTGTTTTGAGGCAAACTGTGCAGACATCCCTGTAATTCAGCAGTCACAATACTCAAGAGGGCTAGGTAGCTTGCAGTCTTTTGGCTGGTATACAAGTTGGATTTAAGGGGCGTTAATGTAACCAAACAAGCTTTGCAGCTTAGATCCTGCAGTGTGTAAATACACCCGTGCACCCCCTCTCTTTTTCTCTTTGTTATTTGTTGTGTGCTAGTGCCAAGAAACATGGACAGAAATGCTTACCACTTCAAACAAAGGCAGCATTTGCATAAACTTGCTTGAATTATTCATTTTTCCCTAACCCCAGGTTTAGTGTATTGTAATACCATTATTATTTCATTAATTTGTTAACTGCTGCATTTGTATGTAACTGGATGAGGACTCTTCTACATGTAAAAGCCAAAAAACAACTGTTCGCATTAGCATACGCTATATTAAATTGCTGTTGAGATGCTAAAAGCCTCTGTGGTGCTCACGGCTAATTTTTTGTAAGCAAGTGTTGATGATTTCATTTCAGCAAGACTACTGGTGTTCCTAGATAGACAACTGCCTTCTAAGGTAGCGTTCTGACCATCATGAAGATGATGATTCATTATATTAGAATGATTCTTGTAGGATCATATAACATTGAAGACTGGAGTAATGATTCTGAAAATTCAGCTTTGCCAACACATAACAAATGACATTTTAAAATATTTCATCAATTTTTTAAATACATTTATTTTTAATTATAATACTATTTCGCAATATGATTTTTCACACTATATAAATGAAATACATAAAAAATTGCGTATATAATAAATGAAACAAAATGAATGAATAAAATAAAATATCTCACCAACCCCAAATTGTGTATGCGCTGTAGGTTATCTTAACATTAGGTTGGATTAAAATTGCTTTCTAAAACAGCCTTCACTCCTGCTTAACCTTTTAATATCCATTATTCTAACTTTTCTATCATAACTAATCCTAACTCTTAACATTTATCCAATCTACCATTTCATCTCCTCTCCCCAGGCATGCACAATATGTTTAATGTGTCCACCAAATGCTGATGCCTGCCTTGAGCCAGAGACAGTATGTAGCAGCAACAAGCAGCGTTTCCTATGCAATTCCATTAGGATTTCATTATGATCTCCGGGGGCTAGGGCCTCTTTTAAATGTAATGAAAGGAATATTCTGTCTTGGGTCAAAGTCAGGGTGCCTTCGCTTCATCACATGACGTCGGTTTGACAAACTCATCGATCTAAAAGCCTGAGAAGATGCGTTGTGATTTTGTGCTGGACTCCGGCCCTTCTCTGGAGCCTCAGACACACTTGTGAAACCATTTTAGTTTATAACTACATGACCACGAGAACACCGCTAGACTCTGATGTCAAGTTCTTCAGCGATACTAACAGGTTCAAACGTATCCTGTGTTTTATTGCAGGTTACATGGACCGCTCCACTCATACTCAATGGAGAAGTTGAGCGGTACGAGATCCGCATGCCTGATCCACGCATCTCACACACCAACACATCTGTGCTCAACCATACTGTTACCAAGCTGCTGCCCTACACCAACTACAGCATCACCATCCTCGCCTGTTCAGGAGGAGGAGGTCATGTCGGAGGCTGCACTGAGAGCCCTCCAACGCTGGTAACCACATTACCCACAATCCCAGAAGGTCTGCCATCACTTTCAGTAGTGGCGATCAGTGAATCTTTCCTGGCTGTTTCATGGCAACTCCCATCAAGGCCGAATGGGCCCAACATAAGGTAACCAATTAATTTTATATCTACGTACTATGTCTATTTTTCCTGACACGCTTTTAAGTAGTGTTACTAATGGAATTAATTAATTTTCTTTTTGTTTATTTATTCTGTACTTATTTTATTCAAAGTGTATGCATATAACTGTAAAATTGTTGTTAAAACTGGTGTTTACATTCTTCAAAGTAAAATGTATTTTTTTATTTTTTCTTTCTTTATTTAGTAGTACTAGAATTATAGTAAAATCTTGATTTTTTTTTTTTTTTTTTTTTTTTAGAATTCATTTATTTGCATTTAGTTGTAGTATTAGTATCACTATATTTGAATGTATATATGATTGCAAAATGTGTGTTAAAAAGTAGTTTTATACTCCTAAAGTAAAACACAAATCAATCGATTTATTTGATCGAAATTTTAATAATTAAAAATTTTACTTTTCTGTCAAATGTTAATCATGATTGATAAAGTTTGTATGCATATAAAATATATAAATACACATGAATATATTTCAGGAAAAATATAGAAATAATAATATATAATAATATCATTTTTGTATAACTATAAATATAATTATAAATACATGCATGTAAATACATTTACATATTTTCTAAATATACACTGTATGTGCATATATTTATACATACAAAATAAATATACAAAGTACAATATTATGTAAACACTTTAATTTTGAATGCAAAACATTTCATAAACATTTTATTATTATTATTATTGGTATTATTATTATTATTATTATTATTATTATTATTTAATCTACGTAGCTGTGGTTGTGAAATGGATGTTTACATACTTCAAAGTAAAATCAATTGTAACCCCTATTTTGAGTTATTCATATGGTAAAGAAAATTCTCAAATCTGTTGGGAATAATCCATAACTCTGCCATTTTATATGAGAACAGCAAGTGTCTCCCTAGGTTCTGAAGAGCGAGAAACAACGTAAAAGTTCTTGTTCTTTCTCACTGTATATTTTAGTCTGTTTTTGAGCTGATTAGGTGGTAAATAAAGGTCTGTTCACGGCGGATGATTAAAATTCATGACTACTTTTCCCGCTGCTGCTCTGTTTGTTTAACTAGGCTTATAAAGCGCACATTAAGCTGAGCTCTCCTGATTACAGGCAAAATTAGCATTACTGTTGAGGGAGAAAGAAAGAGAGAGAGAGAAAAGACAAAAGCACAAACCCAGCGAAACAGCGGTGCGGGTGAAATGGCAGGAGGATTGTGGGAGTGGAGCGGGCTCTGATTATCTGGCTGTTTCCGCTGCCCTCAGATTTGAGCTGTTGAGACGGAAAACCCAGCAGCCCCTGGCCTCCCGTCCCCCTGAAGATTTGAATCTGTGGTACAATGTTTACGCAGGAACCAAATTGTTTCATGAAGATAAAGGCCTTAGCAGGTGAGATTACTGAAATTAGCTTTAATGCAAACTTTGCTTGTGTGTACAAAACTGTTTTTGTGCACCGATGCCATCTTTTTAATGCTGTTCAAAGATACTTTGAGCAAATATTCCATAGAATTAAATTGTTTTCAGCTAATCTTTCTCTGGCACTCCTTGTGTGTACGCTGAAAGACTCCAACATAAAACCCCCGAATGTTTCCTGTGTATCACAGGTTCTGTCATTTAGATTCATGTCTGACTTCATTTAAATGTTTTCAGTCCTTGTAAAAGATTAACTTTGAGCTTGACTTTATGACATTTTTAAATACTCAACTTGTAATGCAGAAATATCTTATAGTAATATTGATAATGTATATTAGATAGACAAATAAATCGATAGGCCGATAGACTGTTAAAAATCAGGCTGATCACACATTTTTCATTGGATATATTTTTAATAGTTCTTATCATTTTAATAGATAACACTTAATAACACTTAGCTCTGTTTATTAGTACATATGAATCATATATTCCTTTTGACTATACTCTACATCTCTAACAAATACCTGAACTTTAAAACTACCCTGCTATTAACAAGTCATAGTTGGTTTGTTAATAATAATTTTAGAATTGGACTTTGAAATAAAGTGTGAGCAATATGTTTTCTGCGCATGTAAATGATTTAATATGTACATGTAAAGATATAAATAATTATATATTTCATGTATTATTAAAGAAAGGATTCTGTGATTATGACTTCAGTTCATTATGTCTATGTGCATAATGTTTTAAAATGTGTTACAGGTACACATGGTATGAATACAAACTTCTGGTTCACAATGATGTTGGCTACGCTTCAGCAGAGGTTTCCACAGGGGTCACACTGTCTGGGCAACCCCTCACCCACACCAACATATCCGTCCAAGTTCTCAATCATACAGCGATCCTGGTCAGCTGGTCCACCCCAGGTAAAAGTCTAGATTCTCTATATTAAACCTATCCTGGCCCTTGACCGAAAATGCATTTCAGGAAGGAATCTGTGTTTAGAGAATTCGTTTTTGAGGTTGACCTTTAGTGTGTCCTGGCTCTCTCTATATTTTACGGTCCCAGCTCTGCAAGATTTGCAGGGAAGTGTGGAGGACTACATCCTTACGGTTCTGTCCACCCAGCACAGGCAGACTCTAACACTTGACCCCACCGTGACCTCTGTGGTCATCTCTGACCTGCAGCCGAGCACCGAGTACAAGCTCTCCTTGACTGTATCCAACGGTGCTCACAACATTACCAGTCCTGAGGTCAGCTGCACTACTACAGATGGAGGTGAGTATATGCCACATAGACGTTTCATACAACATCTACAAGCATTAAACCTTTTGTAATGTTCTTGTTTGTCCCTTAAGTATTGAGTAAATGTTATTTGAATGGAGTTCAATTTCAAAAGCCCTTTTCCAATATTTTGGACCATGTTTAATGGTCAGTGCACGTTTTTAATATACATTATTTATCACATCTCTTATATTTAACATGGCTACATGTATTTTTTAGAATGCAGAAAAATTATAATATTATGAAATATTATTGCATTTGAACATAAATCTTATTTTTAAAATATAAAATATTTGAAAAATATAATTTATTTCTGTGATGACAAAATGGATTTTCATCAGCCATTATTCCAATGTCACATGATCCGTGATATGGTGATTTAATGCTCAGTAATGGTTTCCTATTATCAACGTTGAAAACAGTTCCACGACATATTTTTATTTAGGGATTTTTGTAATCAGGCAAAAAAACTTTCTTTTGTAAAATTGTCTTTAATGTCACTGTCTTTAATGTCAGTGTATTTAATCAATTTAATGTATCCACGCTGAATAAAATAATTTCTTTATAAAATTATTCAACGTTTGAATAGTAGTGTACATTTCATTAATATATTTCAGCTCATTAATGTAAATAAGTTCTATATTTGCCACGTTCTAGAGCAAAAAGACCAGGTGTTGCCTTTGCCAATTAATCTCTTTTAAATTATATACAGGGTCTTGTTTTCTACAACTTTGCAAGTAATATAAAAGCGTCTCATTTTATATAGAAAATACAAATGATTTCAGCTGAAATATGAAATTCACTAGACCACAACCCTCTCTGTATGTTTAACTGGATGAAATTTGGATTGAAAGTATTGGCTAATTATGGTTTTCCTGTCAACTTTTCAAATATTCCTGTGATTTCTGTCAGCCTGCCTCTCTCATATCATTCCAGCAGCCCCTGCTCACAGAGATAAAAAACGGATGAGAAGAAGAACTGATTGATTGAATATTTTCCCTCTGTACTCTAAAGGCAAACCTCACAACCTGCAGAAAAATTTGCCTTTACCAAAATTTTGATATCTTGACCTCTGTGCTATGATCAATAGTCATTAAGCTGTCCTCTCACACAGTTAATGTACTGATGCACTGATAGCATAGGAAACAGATGAAAGCTCAGCAAACCTCTTATATACGCACACACACACACACACACACACACACACCCAGCGCTGAGAGTTAAATTGTGCCTTACGCACTAAAAACTAAACAACTGGCTTTCCATAACATGCTTCAACATCCCTTGCTCCCAACTATCAGTATAATTAAAAACATTAGAATATCATTTCCTCCTAAATAAAGGTTACAGGTCATTTACCAAAGAGCTAGTGGTGGTGGCTTCATTATTTTACAGCCTAAAGGGCAGCTTATTAAAAGCAGTTGAACTTAAAGATCATTCTGTGCTGCATGATAGTGTGTATGTTAAGAACCTGCTAATTAAAAACTGGAATGGAGACAAGGTTGTCCATGTGAAGTCTTGCATTAATAATACAGCAGCAGAAATTATATGGAAAGAGATGCTTCAGGAGAGCACTGATATTGGTCACATCCAAGTATGTCTCATTGCTCTTTTGGTCAGTGATGGGGAGTAACAAATGACACTAAGCATTTTTTAATGTCTTAAGTAGTTTAGCTTGCATTCTAAACGGCCTTTTCCAGCAGCCTTTTCCATCATTTTCTATGTAGCGGCTTAATAATCAAGTCAATAATCAAACATGCTCTTAGCGCTTCTATGTGTCTTCTGTCTCATTTGCCACATTGGGAAGTTGGCTAGCTTAGACAGTTGCTAAAAATGAACCCATTTCAAAAATTATTCACTGATTCATTTGAATGCCTGCACTTAATTTTAAGAATTGTTTAATAGTAAATAGTGCACTATTTTTGATTAGTTTTATATACTGTTAGTTTTGCTTCAAGTTAGGTAAAACCTGATCTCTGTATTTTTAGTGGTAGATAAGTACTGCTCTGTTCATTTAAAAAATTATGTTTAAAGAGTTTATTATATACAGTATATAATATAAATATTGGGAGCTCTTTTCAATTGTTATGTGTTTCCATTTTATTTTATTATTTTATTTTTGCTTTTATTTCATTCCACCTCCCTTTGTCTCACATTTTATACACAAAAATCTAGCCTGCGTGAGCACTTATTTGGCCATCCTTTTGCGGGACATAGCACCTATTAATGCACGATAGAATGCGTTTAGGTGGCTGTTAGTTGTTGGCAAAACATTTATCAGTATCTCAAACCTTCTGTAAGATCTGCAGTAAAGGTACAAGAACTTTTACTGTACTAAATATCTAAGATGGGGTCTCTTCACTTGTTGACCTTTGTGTTAGCAGAATATCTCCTGAAGAGAGAGGCTTTGAGCAGGAAGAACAGCAGTTATATTCTTTAGAGAGAGTGTAAGTGTCAGGACCCCTGCTCTGTATCGAATTCATTCCCCAGCCCGTCATGTCAGCCAATGGCTTGTTCAAAGCCGCTGCTGAGATATTTGATCTCTCAGCTGTCATTAGCACTACACTCATGTCTTTCAGCTCTCTTTCACAAACTAACTTCACTCGTCTCAGAAAAAAAAGCTTTATCAATCATTCCCTTTTTACATTCTTTCAGAAGAGCCTTACAAAGTTGTCACAATAGCTGTTTACTAGAGTCACATCAAGCTGAAAAATAGGCTCTCTGGTCTTCTTTTGTAAGTCAGTGTGATTTGTCATGGGAAAGGAAGAGCTTGCAAAAAAAAAAAACAGAAGGGGAAAAAAGGAAAAGAAGGCGAAAATGGTGCAAGCTGTAGAAAGAATCCCCCAGACTGGCCCAGTTAACCCCCTCTGCCCCCGGTGCAGCACTCCAATCCCTGAGCGCTTCTCCAGGACTGATTCAATTTGCCCACAAACCATCTGCGGGAACCCCCAAAAGCAAAAGGGAAAGTGAAAGAGTCGCACTCAGCTTTTTCTCATTCTGCCAGCCCTCCCTGATGTATTGCTGTCAGCATTCCCTGATGTACATATAAAATTACATTATTTATACACATGAGTGCACTCAGGAACACACATGAAACGGACACACGTCTATTGCTGCATTATTATTGGTTATTGTTGGAACTAACAACTGAGGGACAAAAATGTACAAAAATGTAAAAAAAAAAAAAAATACCAGTTTTTTATAATACTTGCACTGACTGATCTTAATACACGTCTGTGCCTGTGTCTTGTCTTAAAATACACTCCAGCAATACTAAGGCAAAAATGACCTAAATTTCCTAATTGAACTATGGACTAATGCTGGCTTATGCTTTGCCATGTCTATGAAACCTGGTCATAATTATATAAATGTTTATTATTTATATGTTATAATGAATGATAAGGAGAGATTCTAGATGATTTCTATGAACGGTTTCCTTATACTGTAGTTCTCAACACTAAAAACTAGGATAGGAGAAAGTATTTTAACATCAAAAAAATTACACAGATCAGCTTTAAGAAAATGCCTCAGTCTTTTTTTGTTTATCCCTTTCTCTCTGTCTCTCTTTCACGCTATATTTCTAAGGCAGAAATAAAAGTGCTGCCCAAAGCCTTTTCAGACACTATTAAGGGTAGAATATGCTGTGTGTTTATGTTAGCGCTGGCATGATCTTGGTCTGGGGAAAAAAAGAAAAGAATGAAAAACTGCTTTTCCTCCAGGTCTTTTTCTGTAGATTTTGTTGGTCATTGTATTGCTCCTTGTAGAGACTACTGCAGACTTGAGGACTCTGAGCCTCGTCTTGGGCAGAGGTTAAAGAGACAAATCTAGAGGATTGAGCTCTTCAAAAGTGCTGGGGTTATGTCAATATGACCATATGTTTTCATGAGTGCTCTTCTGGGTGATTTAGTGTGGCTTTCTTTCTGTGTTGCAGAACCCGAAGGGGTCTTTCCTCCAGAGGTGGTGGTCCTAAATAGCACAGCAGTAAGAGTGATCTGGACAGCTCCTCTTGTTCCAAATGGTGCAGTCACACAGTACACCATCTATCTAGATGGCCGTCTCTATGAGTCCTCTAGCAATGGAACTGGATCACTGGAAGTTGGAGGACTCTTGCCATTCACTGTACACAGTATTCAGGTCGGGCCTTCTATATAAACACACAAATTCATTGCTTTATTTGATATATATTCAAATTTCTTCAAAAGTCTTAAGGTTACAATAAAAATCTAGGATCTAAGAATTTTAGGATTTTTAAATGAGTAAATAATCAAATACCATTTAAAAAGTATTTAAATGGTATAATGCACTAATCATTTGACTTATTTTTTATTTTTAATGCAAAAATGTTTATTTTGTGATATTTAATTTTTTGGCAAGAAGATGTGTTACATTTCTCTATTGGTCTCAGTACTTTGGGTCTGCTGTTGTCTTTGTTTAGGTGGAGGTGTGTACCGTGTATGCATGTGTGAAGAGTAACAGCACTCAGGTGACCACGGTGGAGGACACACCGACTGAAATTACCAAACCTCAGATTCAGGTGCTTAGCTCTAGGTGAGTCAGTCAAGCAGACACAGACAGTGGTGAGCCCAAGTTCGTCCACCGATTACATCAGGGATACCCAGTTCTGTTACTGGAGAACTTCCTTCAAAATTCAAACCCCATCAAATACAGCTCAACCAATCCATTAAGATATTCAGGAGCACTTAAATACATACAGGTGTGTTTGATCAGGTTTGGAACTGAAGTGTACAGGTAGCTCTCTGGGAACAGGATTGGGCACCCCTTATCCACATTGTTTTATAGAATACTAGAGGTAATAATACTAGATCCATGTACTTCCATACTTCAGCAGCTTGCAGTCAGTGGTGACCCTGTACGCTTTTGCACAATATAAGATGACCTTACACACGCCACAGTGTAAGAACTGTAAAAACTGTGTTTTTTTTAAGGCACCAGGGCTCTGTGTACCATCACAATAAGCCATAATTTACAAATTTCCTACCGTGCTGTCTCCCACCCTCATGTCATATCACCAGTCTGCTGTACTCACTCCCAATAGAATACTAACTACTGATCGATTGGCCCGACATGGCTGGCCGTGGCCTACACATGCCCCAAACAGTTCATTTATTTGCCACGCTAGATTTGCTCGAGTGGAATTTAATCAATAGCTAATTCATTAATTCTGTCTCTGGTGCTATGTGGGGGCTGGGTGCAGGAATCGGCGGCTGGCTTAAGCTTTGATTGAAATATGACAAGTGCTGCAACCGATGGCTTACCCACTGCTGCCGCCCAATATGAATTCCAGTTATTTCTCTCCATGAGGGATTAACGGTGGACAGCAATGACACCCTTTGTAATATAATACTAATGCATTTGTTATAGCAAAGCTGCTTCCCCATCCTCCACCCCTCCAAAGGAAAGTAATCATGAATAATATTTTGTGTTGTAAAGGCGCGCAGTAATCTCCAAACGATTCTCTGTCTCTACTTTAAAAGAGGAAGCCTTGTCGCATTTCATGAATTCCTAATCAGATACTAAGGTCTGTCAGCTTTAAGTCATCAGAGGCCTTCACTATCAATTAGCTTCCTCATCAGGGAGGGGGCAAAAGAGAGTAATTATGTCATTCTCCACGTCTTACGTATGTGACGAGATTTGCACAACACAAAAGAGATGGGCAAAAAGCAAAGGACGCTAAATCACAGAGTGGTATGGATATTATCATGTGCGGAGAGGAGATGAAAAAGATGATGAAAACAAAAGCACATTTCCATAAGGTTATGGCTACAGTTAAGAAAGAAATAAGGCTCGTTTAATGGCTTTTTTGTTTTTCCTTCCTGTTCTCTCTGCAAAGTTCCTTCAGGCAGCAGTCTCAGTTTTGTTTGGTTTCATTTTCTTTTGTCTTGTTTTGTTTTGTTATTGTTTAGTTTGCTTTGGTTTGGTTTTTGTTTTATTCCTTTTTTCTTCCCTGCCCAGACTTTTTGTTCCTTTAGATAACAAGCTGCTCCGCAAAATGTGACGCTTTGTTGTCTTGTCTTGACTGGTTTGGTTTGGTTTTTGTCTTATTCTTGTTTTCTTCTCTCTCCACTCTTTTTTTCTGTTTATTTTTCATAAAACGCATATTCTAACACAAAAAACAAAACTTAAAATAAGTAAAATAAATTACTACAAAATATTTATTTTGATGCATTATAATGCTTTTAATACAACTTGGGAGTAATATTTTAATGAGATAATATTGGTCTCAATATTTTATCCAATATCTCAAAGTCAGCATAGTGAACAAAAATTGTTCTTTTCTCTGGAAAGCCAGCTCTACTGCATGATGAGTGGAGAGGAAAATCAATACAAGAAGTACATCGGAAAAAGAAAAGATGACACATATCATAACTCATATCATAACATATACTGCACAGCACAATCTATTTGGCTCTAGTATATCAAGTTGTATAAAGCGCTATATAACAAGCCGATTATAACCATTTTTTCTATTATATTACATGTTTTTTTCTCCTTGACAGTGACATAACAAAAACAAAGTATGAACTAAAACCAGACTGACAGTGTAAACCAAGTGACGGGCAGTATTTGTGAAGGTGTAATATCTGTGCTGTGTCTGTGTTCTGTATGTGTTAGATCAGTTAAACTACAATGGACGTCACCTGGTAAACCCAATGGCATTCTGGGAGGATATGACGTTTGGCGGAGGACTCTGCAGCAGTGCGAGAAGCTGCAGGCCCAGCAGGAGTTTGCTTCTCAGGCTCACTGCTCATACCTGGAGTGCCCTGCAGAACAAGACTTCTGCGGCAAGACCTGTTATAAGCCCGAGACGCAGGTAACTACTCACCGAATGCATTTAAGCTCTTACACTTAGATCATTAGTTTTACTAGTAAAGCATTTTTCTATAAAGAAACAGTGACTCGTTCATTGAAGTGGCTGGTATTTATCTATGAAGTACAGTCCCTGTGATTGTTTTCAGTAAACAGATTAACTTGTCTTCTGCAATTGCTGCCATCCTGGTGTTATTGAAATACAGCCAACTTGGCAAGCAAACACAGGCCATACGTCTCCACCAGCTTAAATCAGACAGTAATACACTAGAGACAAGCACACAAAGAGAACACAACTCAGATAAGGACAAGAGCTCTCAAAGCTGTAAAGCAGTATAATGGAAAATGAATTTCACAGAGGAAACATGACACACTATTGTGATGACGTGTTAATGGAGCTTGTGTGGAATTCATCATTATCCATAGTTTAACACCTTGTGAAAGGAGTTTTGTTTGATTCTTTGAGTACCAATAGGAAACATCAGCTATGTTATAATTAGGGATGTCTATTTTAATTATTAAAAAGCAAAAACACATTAAACATGCTGTAAATTCTGTACTAGGGGATTCCTGAACCTTGTTCTGAACCTTGTTGACTTGAAGCCCCCCACCCCCATCAGCAAATATGTGATTGATTAAGAAACATAATGTAATTCGTTTAATTAAAATGTTTAATGTCAGCATGTATTGGAAATTCACACTATCTATGTTAAATGCATGTTATTGGACTTGCTGTGAAAGATTAATCAATGCTTTTAATGCTTTTAATTTTCATTCAAATTGTCGTTTTGTTGAGCTGCAAATATTTCTCTGTTAGTCTCTTAGTCCCAAGGCCGTTCTTACAGTTGACTGCATGCTTGCGTCCAATAAACAATCAATGCATTTTATTCTTTGATAATCCGTTTTACTTGGATGCACTTTCTGTTTCAAAGAAGTTTAACTCTTATCTGAGCACTTTTACTCTGGCTAACATTGTGTTTTGAGGGCAATTATATACTATATGCATAAGCTACCTTTCTGTACCACTTTTACACATAGTGGTTGTAATTCTCAGGAGTTTGATAAAGCAGGTTCAAGTAGGTTCAAAAGTTCAGCCCTCTCTCAAAGGCACAGCAGAGGAGGTATTTACTGTATGCCATTTTTCTACTGGAAGCTGGGCCAGAAGGTAAGGACAATGTCAGTGGCTCAGGGCAATACAGATTTTTCAGACGCCACAAGAGTATCATCTCAGCGCTGTAGAGAATCTATCCTGCCCTGATTTCTCGCCAAAGTAGGCAGTGGAGTCCGGCTAAATATAGCCCGCCGCTGTGGAGCGAAGAGGTGGGCTGGATTTCTACCTGCGTTCACATGTGCCTCTGCGGGCCCTCAGGGCTGAGGCATTGCCACCTCTTAACTTCCTAATTGCCTTGAGGAGCGCAAAACTTCTGTGGACAATGTATTTGAATTGCATAGATTTTTATATGTGTTTTATTGTTTCAGATTTGTTGTGCAGGGACTGTTCACAGCCTAAATCATTCTCTTCAGTGTTGTGAAGAGCGTTATGTTCCAGCTCTGAAGGATTCTGGGAGTTTATGTTGTGGAGGTCAGTTTGTCCAGCCTCTGTCTCAACACCAGTGTTGTGGAGGATATTATGTACTGGTCCCACCAGGTATGTATTGCATTTAGCAAGTTAGGTTGCATAATAAGTAAAATATAAATATTTTACTTATTTTTTTGAACATACTTTTGTTTTGCAATACGTACTAGACTGTAGTTGATTGCTCTATATGTGTTTGTAGGAGAGGTTTGTTGTCCGGACTCTGTGGAACGGCGTGTATCTGTCGGTCTCGGGGACTCATGCTGTGGTGGGAGTCCTTTCATTTCTGGAGCTGGGCAGATCTGCTGTGGGGGGCATCTTTATGATGGTTTCAGCTCTCAGTGCTGTGGAGGACAGCTAGTTCCTAGAGAGACGGTGTGCTGTGGGGATGCTGACCAAGGAACGCCCCATAAACATGTATCAGGTCAGCATGCTTGCCTGCAATGTACACTACCATTAAAAAGATTGGGGTCAGTTAAGTTTCTTATGGTCAACAAGGCTGCATTTATTTAATCAGAAACGCAGTAAAGGGTAATATTGTGAAATATGATTACAGTTTAAAACAAGTTTTCTTTTTGAATATATTTTAAATTGTAATTTATTCCTGTGATGCAATGCTGAATTTTCAACAGACATTATTCCAGTCTTTAGTGTTACATGATCCTTCAGAAATAATTCTAATAAACTCAGTTACTGCTCGAGAAACACTGTTCATATTATAAATGTAAAAAACAGTTGTGCTTTGCAATATTTATTAAGAAAATCCCTATACAATTATTTTTCAGGGTTCGTTGATTAATATAAAGTTCAAAACAACAACATTTTTTAATGAAATCTGTTGTAAATTATACATTTTCTGTCACTTTTGACCAAGTTAATGCATGGATAATAGTCTTTCTTTCTCTCATGTTTTTTTCTGGATCTCATATTTGATTGGTTATCAGTGGTTTGCTGACATTTCAAGAGCAGTCAGACTTATCTGATTTGCAGCAGCAGTCCATCATAACCTTTGGAAGAGAACTGCTGATGACATAAAGAATAATTTGCCTTTCTCACATCACACTTATCATAATATAATCCATTTATCACAGCCCCTTGTCAGGGATCAGAATTGTACTGCCTTAATATCCTCTCCTCCTGCAAAACAGAAAATGTGGCACTAGTAAACTTTAAATGGGCCAGAGCACGGATGGCCACCTCATTGTGGCTAAGTTTAGCCCTCACTCCTTAGTGACTTTCTAATGACACTGTGGTGGAGTGTCAGAGGAGCTGAACCCTCTTGGGGTCACCCAGGCTCCCCCGCAGTGCCCCGCTAAAGTGGGCACCTGGGCACAGATGGGCTGGATGGGCACTGGCCCTGGTGTCAGCCATCTTTGTCAAGCTGGATGATGGAGCTGAGTCTATCTGAGCACCAACCAGAGCTGTGCCAAGCTCACAGCAGGCTCCCAGGATGCAACAGAACTAATGGCCACCATGAGGTCAATGGCACCAGTGTATTTATCATACAAACACATTCTCTAAGTCGTTTGGTGGCTTCGCTAGCATCCTGGGATTGGGTCCAGTAATCATTTTCAAGCTTTGGTTAATCACCCTGCCCTTGATATACAGTTTTTCTGATCTGTCCCCCTTTTTTAGGCAACTTAATCATTTGTTTCACTACCTACCTGGAGGTCTTTCAGAAGCTAGCAGAAACGTTTTCCTCTGAATTAAACCACGCCACGCTGAATTGCTCGCTCGTATTACCTTGCTTGATTTTCTCTTCCTTTGGTTCATCTTACTAAAATAAGGCAGATGAAGAAGTCATCGCTCATTAAAGAGAGCATCCTGGGGAGAGCATATGTTATGATGGATAGTACCGTTAGGATAACTAAAGGCCATTTGCCTGGTAGCCACACCGCTGGTGCACGGTGCTGAGGGCTCACGCCGCGAGCTCCACGCTGGCTCCTGACTCTGTCAGCCTGCTCTATTATTGAATGAGCTACTTAACCTTGATAAAGACACCCAGACTCCCTCAAGGTTCCGTCTCCTTTAGCGGCGGTGAGTGTCTCTGCAAATATAAGCTAATGGACAGATAACGCTGCATATGTCATGGGCTGATATCCTCTTCTATTGGCTGAGGAGGGTGTAATGTGAGTCGGAGCTGAAATGTGCTATAGACTGTGGCAAAATGTATTTGGCAAAAGTCTAATGGGTGCTTAATTAGATTTATTAGGCATGTAGCTGCTTATTTTTATTTTTATTATTTTTGATGATGATATATTATATCTGAGGCCAAGGATTATAGGGATTTTACCATTGTACCATGAAGTGGAGTTTCTAGATCCTCTTCAGTATGGTAAAGTCAGTGTTATGCACGACCTCACATGTCTAATTGTTTGTATGAAATGCCAACAACTGCAAAAGACACTGACATCACTGTGTGAGGAGAAGAAATTAATACTTTTATTCAGCAAGGACACATCAAATCAATTAAAATGAAGAAATAAAGCCATACTATGGATCTTATAATAATACAAAAAACAATATACAGGACCCTGGACCACAAAACCAGGAAGTCGCACTTGTATATTTGTAGCAATAGCCAACAATATGGGTTAAAATTGTTTATTTATGTCAAAAATAATTGGGATATTAAGTAAAGATCATGTTCCATGAAAACATTTAGTACACTTCCTACAGTAAATATATCAAAACAATTTTTACTAGTAATATGCATTGCTAAGGACTTCATTTGGACAACTTTAAATACGTTTTTTTTTTTTTTTTTTTTTTTTTTTTTTTTGCACCCTCAGATTCCAAATATTCAAATAGTTATTTCTCACCCAAATATTGTCCTATCCTAACAAGACATACATGATTGGATAGCTTATTTATTAAATTTTCAGATGTATACATTTAATTATGACACATATTACGAATCATTTCAGTTTCAAATAAATGCTATTCTTACAGCGCCTGTGCTACAGGGGGGTCTGATGGGGCCCGGCCCGGCAACCCCAGTCTCTGTGCCCCCTCACCTCTGGTACTGTCTCTGTAGTGTATGCCCTAATTTTAGTTTGTGACACAGGGTACTGCTCTGGGATGGTCTCCCATGCTGTTAAATTGTCAGATTAAAAGCTAAATGGTTTCATTTCAGTTTGTTCTTTGCTCATTTTTTTCATTTTTTCATTCAGGTTATGCCGAGCAAAATAAAATGGTAGCCTGCAATTAGACATAATTATTAACTTTGCTATTATTTTTGAACTGCTAACACTTTGCACTTTGTAGTTTCAATTTATACCTTTACTGTATGCCCAAAAATGATATGGTATGAAAGTATCACTTTCTTTATTTGCCCTCAAAAATTGGAAGTGAAATGTGACAACATGCCCCATAGATGGTATATTTGTTGAAATATAAGGGGAGCTAAAATATGCTATAGTAGTACATTACAACATTATTAGGCCTGCCGTTATTATTTTGAAAAGTGTGACTTATACAAGACTTTTCTTTTTTTCCCTAAAAAAAAACAACAACTTTTAGTGTGTTTTTAAAAGCATGCCACAAATGAAACGCTATTAATCATATAAAACGTGTTACTGTGGGTTAACACATTTACATTAGTAGACTATTCTTATGCTTCCCAGATTGCAACATTTACTTCTGTCTTGATTGCAAATGTTTGTAGTTTTGTTTTGTACTGGTAATTAAGACAACAATTAGGCTTGTGTATTTATGACATAAATTATTAGGCCTACATTCTTTTAACTATTTTATTTACAAGTTTCATGTTTGTTTTTATTTATTTTTTTTA
This sequence comes from Puntigrus tetrazona, assembly GCF_018831695.1. NCBI lineage: Eukaryota > Metazoa > Chordata > Actinopteri > Cypriniformes > Cyprinidae > Puntigrus > Puntigrus tetrazona. Next base: position 11,195,466 of record NC_056715.1, on the reverse strand, counting down.
AAAAAGTGCATTTTGTGTGCAGTTTTTTGTTGTTGTTGTTTTACAAAAATCTTGTACTATTTATTCATTTTTCTACATTGGTTATAATGAAACATGACACTAAAAACTGGAGTAATGATGCTGAAAATGTAGCTTTGCCATGCATCACAGAAATAAATTACATTTTAAAATATATTAAAATGGAAAACATTTGTGAGCTTAAGAAACAAAAGCATCTAAAAAATGTTACCAACAACTTTCATTTCATTTTGGTTCATTAGCATAGCATTTACATTTGAAATCCATTCACTGTTACATTGACTAACACACGTAATACTTTCAAATGTGACTCAAACAATAAAAGCATTTAGTAAATTTTAAAAGGATTCATAGATGCAATATATATTCAGGCCTGTCCTCAAGAGTGGGCTGTCAGAAAGAAACGTGTCTGTTATTCTATTTGTATTTCTGAACTCTGTTGTTCAGAAATGCCGTGACATTGTGTTTTAAGCTGCACGTGCTCCTCCAGATTGTGGAAATAGAATCACGGGCGGTTTTCTGAGGATGTCCCACTGAGATCCAGCTGATGGCCGATGGAAATGTGATTACCGGGTCCCCAAAGTGCGATCTGTCACACATTACACTCTAGCCTGTCAGGACTCGCAGCGCTCCGGCGCAGCGGAGATGGAATTGTTAGAGACAGCCATCAGCTGTTTGAAAAGCTGCCTGTGAACCAATCCCTTAACCAGTCTCAAAAGAACTGCTATTAGTCAAATTACAAAAAGAAAATTAATAGTGTCACCTTTTGGGCACGGTGTATAAACCACTAAAGAAACAATAGATCGATCAATAAGCCAGATAATAAATCAATTACAATTTTTCTTTTTGACATATGATTACAGAGTTTTGTTTGACAATAAACACTTTTTATACCAAATTTCAAGTAAAAAAAAAAAAAAAAAAAAGTTATATGTATCATATATATATATATATATATATATATATATATATATATATATATATATATATAATATGTATAAATATTATAAATATTATAAATATTTCTGTTATTGTATATTACATAATGGTTAAAATAGTTATTTCATTTTATGAATTATTATATATTATATGTTTATTACATTTTATTTTTTTAAATAAAAGTTATATATATATATATATATATATATATATATATATATTTTATTTTTCTTTTCTTCTTTTTTTTTGAGTGAAACAACACAATTGAATCAAACTTTCTAACTTTAATGAAACACATCACAATATTAAAAAGGTTGCTTAATTATAAGCCAAATGTTATCCTACATTTCACACCAGTTACAGAAACAAAGATATCTCTTTGAAGGTGAACTGTGAAACATTTCATCATCCTCTATGACAAGTTAAGAAAAAGCCTTTAAACTGTCGAAATCAAATCCAGTCTTCTGAATTTTTCCATTTGAGACATGAGAAACAGTTTAGACAATAGCCTTGAGTAATACGGGGTATTACTGCGAATGTCCCGCTGTCCTGTTTAAAGTTTAGATTTGGATTACAGGGTTTTCTGCATCTGGAGGCTTGGTGTCATACGGAGAGCTCTTTTAATATCTGCTTATGTACAGAGCTTTGCTTAAAAGCACAGTGCCTGTATCGCAGTCAAGGTTAAATCTGAATATTTTGCACCATTTAAGTGTTAAAAGCTTTAGAGCTGTGTGTGTTTGAGTGAGGGAGAGAAGGATCATAAGAGTGGGTGTGGAAATGGCTGTGACGATGTCAAAATAGTGCAATAATTAAATATGTTCTCAAGGACACAATGACCATTTGCGAGTGGAAATGATCCCGGTGGCTGAATGCGTCAGTGTCTGCGTTGTATTTGTTACTGCACGAGCGCTTCATCATGGCTCATATGTCCTCATATTGTTCTGCCAAATGACAAGACATGAATGCCAGAGAGGGAATCGTTCTGAACACGCACGCCTGGATCTTTTTTGCTGAGATCATACAGATTAAGACCATTTTCTTTCAACGCAGTTATGATGATAGCTTTTCTTACTTTAATCATGGCTAATAATCTTAGTTAATATCCTTGAGCAATTAAAGCATTTTGCACGGCTCAGCTACTAATCACAAAGTATAGACTCCTAATGCTTTGTACATGTTTGGTTGAGGAATAGTGGTGTTGGATCACCGATCGTGACGTTTCTGATGTGTTAGTGTTAATAACCAGACTGTGTGAGTTCATGTTTTTTGTTAATGTTAATGCATGTTAATTGTTAATGTTAAATGTTTTTCACATGTTAAGTTAGACGGAAAGACAGACAGACACCAATGATATACAACCTTATAAATTTTGTTAGGGGCTGTGTTTTTGCATATAAAAAAACCCGCAAGGTCTAGAGGCTTGTTTTTTTAAAAGCTGAACTTTTAAACTGAGGATCCTGTGCTTAGAACGCTGTGTCATGAAAAAGACTTTAGTACGCTCCGTATAGTGAATGTTTAAATAGAAAAACAATGGAAAGGCAGTGCAGTGGAATGCAAATGTGCTACTTACAGTTTAATCTCGTAATTTTCTTTTATTCCAAAAGTAGAAGTTCGGTTTCGGATTAAGGTCAGGAATGAGGTCCTCGAGAAAAAAAAAAAAACCTTGAGCAACACAGTGATATTCAAAAGTACCATTTGTTGCGTTTCCATCATGTGCATTAAAAGTTTTATGTTCAAACTTAAATCTTCTCCTTTTGTTCCTCCTTTCAAATTCCCCAAAGAGCAGTGAAAATATTACTGCTGCCCAAGCACTTTCTGTCACATGCAACCACGGCCAATGGAATGAACGAAGAAAGTCAGTTTAATGTGCTGTCCTTTCACCTCTCCCTCAGGAATGCCTGGAATAAATAAATGAATAAAACAGCCAGGGAACGGTGTTTTTAAACCGACCGTGTGATAGCTTTGAAACATTTCTTTTTTTCTGTTCTCCCAGTGGCTAAACTGTATTTTATTTTAAGTGTATAATTCACATTCAACTGATTACATGAGTTAAAGATGCTTGCAAATGATAATTTAAAAGAAAAAAAAAATAATAATTTAATATTTTCGAAGATTATATGATGTCCACTACGTAAAGATAAAGCACTATGAAGTTCTTTTGCTCAGTGAGTACGACTTTGAATGTGCTCAAGCTTTTTTTTTTTTTTTTAGTGCTTTTGTTTGTTCGAAGTTTTAGTTTTACTAACCAAAAGCTTGTGTAAGCCACAGCACACATTTTTATCAGTTGCTCATTGCATGCTAAATATTTACTTATCATTAAGTGAATGAACCTTAATTCACACAGCCTAAGCACCTTATGCTCGCCTGCGTTCACTCGCACTCTAATGAATGTATGCAAATCCATCATAAATCTGAAGATTAGCTAAATCATTTTTCGGTGCTTGAAAAAACAAAGCATGAGCTAAAAGGGTGCTGGTGTTTTCGCGTCAGATTTAGAGGGGCTAGTGGCTTTCCCTCCTGTTTCTATTCATAGCGCGACAAAGGTGGAGATGAAGGAAAATGAATTGGTTTAGCTGACAGGCCAAGGTCAAGTGCGGAAAACAAAATAAAGGGACATCCCCAGCCAAGAGGTCAGGGTGTCAAAGTTCACTGGTCTTTAAACGAAATATCATGAAAAATGCAGAGGGGCAGGGATGGGACGAGCTATTTTGGAAAAATTGTTGAGCTGTTTATTTGCAAGTCATTGGAGCTGAAGTAATGCACCCTGGGAATTGCCACCAAACGCAGCACTGCAACATCTGCTGTCCCTAAGTGAGTTAGAGCACGTCAGACATCTTTATGTCACTGCAGAGCCGTGATGGATGCGGCCCCTAGAAAACGTTGCATAAAAATCTGCTGCGCCGTTTTGGCCGTTAAGTGAAATTACTATTTAAATTAATGGCGCTGTCACAGTTTATCTGTGCAAAGAATGAACGCTGATTAGGGTATTAAACAATTAGCAATTTATCATACTGGGGGTTGATGGTAATTAAAGTAGTGATGGTTTACCCAAGGAAATAAACCAGGAGTCACTTCCTGTTAGAAGAATATTAAACTGCATTTCAGAAAATTCTATTCCCATTTCTGTCTGCACTGATCTTAATTCTAATGAGTCACAATTCAAATTGAGCATGACAAAAATAAAAACTGTTTAAACATACTTTTTTTTTTTTTTTATATATAGTTTACATATTAATGCATCCTTGCATGTAATATGCATGTAATATATTCTCGCAAAGGCTGCATTTTTTAAGTATTAATAAAATATTAACACAATTTAATAGCTGTTTTGTATTTTAATATAGGTTTCAAATGTAATAATTTTTTTAGCAATGTTTTCTCAGATGTAAAGTTTAAAGAAACGGCACATGTTTAAAATAAAAATCATAATCTCCTGACTGTTTTCACTGCCACTTTTGATCAATTTAATTAATTCTTACAGAGTTAAAAAATATGTTTGTGTGTGTATTTTTTTTTTTTTTTTTGAATATGGTGTTTTGAATGGTGTTGTTAATGCAGAGCTGTGTTTGCAAGGCTGGTGCGTGTATGTTGAGTCAGGTCTCTGTGAGGGTGCTGATGCTTTTAGAGGTAATAGGAGAGGATGCAGATGTGGGTGCAGAGCGCTGATGGCTGATGGGAGGAGACAGTGGCTATATCGCCAGGTGAATCTGGTTCTTCACACAGCACAGCCGTCTGCATCTTTTACATGCAGCTTTCCAGGATCCACTGGAAACATTCATATTCTTCACTCTCAGAAATAAAGGTACAAAAGCTGTCACTGAGGCAGTACCTTTTCAACAGGTACACTTTTGCACCTATTAGGTTCTAATATGTCCACCTTAAATACTAATATGTATACCAAAATGGACCCTTTAGGTACAAGCACGTACCTTTGTAAAGGTACCACACCAGTGACAGCTTTTGCACCTTTATTTCTGAGAGTGTGGATTTTAGAAATGATGTTAAAGATGTCTTCATATGCATTATTAGTCTTTTGGTTTAGTGAAGGCAATGTTGCCTGAATGAACTCCATGTGCCATGCAAACATTTTTTTACCCTGAACTGCCATTAATAACTTTCCCGCACTGTTAAAATCAACATCTTACAAGCATAATTTGTTTTACACAGGATTCATTTGCTGTGGAGAGCATTACATTAACACATCCACTTCCTGGTGCTGCACGGGTCCCAACGGAGTGTCTGAGGTCCACGTGCTGGAGAACAGGACGGCATCGCTGAAGTGCTGCTGGTCAGAAGTGATTGATCAGGAGGAAGAGTGTTGTAATGGAGTGGGCTTCAATCCCCTCACATCTGTGTGTGCTGACAGAGCCCCGGCCAGCATCCTCATCCCGGTAATTAACACTTTCACTCAGAGTGACATATTCACTGTATGCTCATTCAGCAATAGTTCTTCAGGATGAAGACATAGTCAAGACTTTGCCCTCAAGCTGTTCTGTAGTGTCACGCCAGTTTCTCAAACTCAGATTAAGCCGATGCTTTGCCAAAATTTGCCAAAATAGATTATGGAGAGACTGCTAGCTAGACTTTTGACTAAATGCCTGGTCCACACTTCAGATAAGAAGTGCCACTGATAGGTAAAAGCTGTTTTGTGAGGTTATGTGCAGGTTTATCGGAAACCACTGATCACACCATGATAGAGGGAAGAAAGTGCCCTTATTATGGGTAATGAAAGGTTCGTGTTTTTGTTTTGGGAGATTGACATGCATGCAAGGTCAAAAAACACTCTAACAATACGCATTCTGTTTAACGACTCCCAAACGATTTGTTAAATGATTTATTTTCAGCCCCTTCGGTGATTTGTTAATTGTATTAGAAGCGGTGTTTAAGAGCTTTTGAGAGCTCAAAAGCAGCACCTAGTGACAAAGAATGAATTAGCATTTTCATATCACCCAACGCAAAGACCAACATGTGGGCGGGCAATATGTTAATGTTTCACTTTGACGTCATCATGAAATGGCTTGGGACCTCTTTTAAAAATGACTAGTTGACTCTTTCTTATGAGAGACAATAACTTTATACACAGTGCACTTTCAGATTTAAAACTTTGCAGGGTGTTTTCATTTCATTTCATTTGTGTTACAAACTACACATAGTGTCTTTTCAAAAATCCATTACAGGGGCACTTTTAGTTTTTCACACAGGGCTGATTTGAATACAAGTGCTCTTTATTCTTTTAAAAACAGTATTTAGTATGCAAATATACTTAAATGTGAAATCTTATTTATACTTATATGTAATGGCATGTTGCATTAAGTTATTGTTTCTTAAAAGAAAGAGTTGACTCTGAATCAATTAAACAAGTTGTTTTTAATGAACCCCAAGCTGATTTCATGATGACGTCACAATGAAACATTAGCATATTCCTCCATAATTGGTCTGAATGAAATACAAATTCTTTGCCACTAGGTGCTGCTTTTGGATCATTGCTTTAAATGAAATCCACCAATCACTGGAGGGGTTTGGAAAAATGTTTTTTAACCTGTTTTTTGGAACTCCCAAAACCAAAATATGAACCTGAACCTTTCATAACCCATAATAGGGGCACTTTAAAATTAACCGGAAAGCAGTTCTGGTCATGGATGTCTATGTTAAGTTACTTAAAACTATGATTGCAAAACCAGTGGCTATATAATAATCAAAAGTGTTGATTATAGAAATTATAATAGACCTTATAATCAGGGTTGCAATTCACAAAACCTATGTTAGCTAGCAGTGGTTGTTGGTTTCATTGAACTCTGGTAATGATGGAACTTGTGACTATAGTTACTTTTGGGAAACGTACCCCCGATAGAGCTGTCTGATCCAGACTTTCTAATTCAGTGTGCATCACACAACCAGCAAAAAGACTGTAATAAGCTGTTAGATTTAGCGCTGATAAATGATTACTGGATAGGTGTTTTAGTAAGATAGTTGAGTTTTAAACTCAAGCTGCCATGATGTAAGTGGAGGTTGGAAATATGAGGCACGGAGCAGTGATGTATCTGCTCCTCTCCTCAGGAAGTAGGCACTCACAGTCACACTTCATTAATCAGATTTGCTCGCTATAACACAAGCTCATCGCGCACCCAGCTTGAGCTCACGAGAAAAAGAAAGAGACCAAGAAAAGAAAACTGGGATGGCGGTCATTAACTTGTAATTATGTCATTAAGGGGCATCCGTGCTATTTATTGAGACAGAGGACTCCATACACACCCGCTGGCAGGGGTACTTTGACACACAACAGTTGTCTGATGACTGTTGTCACTAATGAGAGTGTGTGCGCATGTGTCCTTTAGGAGAGTTGCCGGCCCAGTACGGTGTGTCCTGTGTCGGCAGCCGCAGGAGCTTACTGTGGCCTGTGTGATTTTAGCCCGGCACAGTCCATCTGTACATGGGTACCAGGCGAGCAGGTCTCCGCGCACGCTCCATCTTCCTCTGCAACGGTCATCGCCCAAGAAGAAGCTCCTTCTGCTGCTGCCCACAGCCAGCTCTGCCCATCCTCAGAGGAGCTGATATACAGTGGAGTGGCAAACCGATACAGTTTCACAGGTAAACAGTCAACAGGTTTTTTTGTTTTTATATACACTAGGCATATACGTGTGTGTGTGTGTTAAGAGTTTTTACTACATTTTTTTTGCAGAATTTGCTAAAAAAAATTAGCAAATTCTGCAAAACAATTTTTCAAAATAATTTTCCATTGTGCCTTCCAATTAATCGCAATCAATCTGCAGGGTCATTTTGATAACAAAAAAAAGGTAAATAAGCACAATAAAAACATAATAAATAACGAACCATTATTTGTTTTTACAATATATATATATATATATATATATATATATATATATATATATATATATATATATATAACACTTTCATTTTAATATATATCTTTTTACTTTTTCAATATTTAAGTTTTTATGTAAATAAAAACTACAACTAAATAGACTAATAAAAAAACGAAATTACAAAAATTACAGAAAAATAACATATGTAAAACAAGCCAACAAAACTAAAACTATCATAAAAACCTTTTAAAAATTCTTGAAATAAAATGTATATATGTATAAATATATAGTTCTGTCAAATGAATTATTGCGATTAATCGCATCCAAAATAAAAAGTTTTCATTTACGTAATATGTGAGTGTGTATGGTGTATATTTATTATGCATATGCAAATACAAACACATACGTGCATATATTTAGGAAATATTTGTTATGTTTTTGAATTAAATATATTTCTATATAATACAATAATATATATAAATATACATGTAAATACTTTTGAAATATATGATTGTGTGTGAGTGTTTATATATACATAATAATTAAACACGGTACACGTTATTAAAAACTTGTAATTAATCATTTGACGGCACAAATGCACCCCTTTGGTCCTCATGAGGGAGGTTTAGGTGTAGGGTTGGTGAAGGACAATAGAAAACACAGTTTGTAAAGTATATAAAACATGGAAACCCAACGTACGTGTGTGTGTGTGTGTGTGTGTGTGTGTGTGTGTGTGTGTGTGTGTGTGTATGTGTTTGTTGGCCTCTTCTGTTTTTTTCTGATATTTAAAATGTGGAAGCATGAATTTATGATTATGTGTGTCCCATAATAATACAAATTTATATAAAAGCAGTGCCATAATTTTTTTCCCGAGCCCTGTGTATTTAAGCAGCAGCCCTGCAAACGAGAGCCAAATGTATCTAATAAACAAGAATTGCTATATGTCCAACATGCTCTTTTATGTGAAGACATCAAACCGAATGGCTCACACACGCAAAAAAAAGGAAAGTGTCAGTCACTTCAGGGATGTTCCTCACACTGTAAACATCTGCACGTTTCATGTGTTCACAAGACCAGATGCTTTAGTGTGTATTAATTGTCGTGAGTCATAAATCTCACCTGCTATTTCAAACTCATCATTAAAACTTTAAGGGCGTTTAGAGCGCCCCCTTGACTCACACACTTATTTATCTTTTCGGGGGGAGGGCTGGCCCCTCATACTGGCTCAACCTCATCCGAGGTGTTATTTATTTGGTTAGTTACGTCTGTTTAATCAAGACTAATGCCGGAGTTGAGGGGGCTGGCTGGCACGAGGAGAGTGATTCTAGTCAGCGCTGTGCCACCATCTGGGCAGAAGCGTATAAACCTGTCGTGGCCCTGCACTCCTCCAGATGTTTCTCACGCCCCCATACCCGCACCCCGGAGAAAGATGACACTGAGTGCTCTCGGACAAATGCTGCACAAGCGTTGATTTGCCAGCCACACAAATATGAACGATTTCACTTCCTCCTGACTTTGTGTAACAAACACCCTTGAGGCCATTTTGGGGTATTGTGAATTTTGAAGTCATCACAAAATCAAAAATGACCCTGATTAAATTTAACCTCATGTACTTATTTTTGTGTCTGTTATATGTCATTTTAATTTAAAAAAATTACTTAAAAAAACAGAATAATTATAAAACCGAATAACGTTTTTTTTTTTACTACGGCCTCCTCCAAAATCCACCGTGCTCCATTCTAGTATGAAACGCTCACTTCAGAATCCAGTCAATTCCTTATTAATAAAATTACAATATGAAAATACTGTAAAATTTCATGTTGACTTTAGGAGAATTTTGTACTTCTTTCGTATGTAAATAGTTTAAAAGTTTTACACATATATTTATTTCATAATTATATTTATTTAATTAATATATTTACTTTATTCTACTGGAATTAAGTAGAATTTTAGGTAGATTTTGTTTGTAAATACGTTTTCTTGGTAAAAATTTATATTTATTATTATTATTATTATTATTATTATTATTATTATTAATTGTTTTTATTAACAAAAATAAATTGGTATTGCATAATGTTTAAGCAAATGCATATAACTAAACTTATGTAATTTATAAAATTTAATTTTAATATAATTTTAAAAGTAAAATGTTACGTATGGTGTTTTTTTTTTAACATTAACATTTTTAACATTAATAAAAATAGAAAATAATTTTTTGTGCCCATTTAAGAAGGGTGTTTTATCATCCCGTCAGTCCTGTAAGTGCCTTCACCTGTCTGATGAAAACCATCTCAGAGATTTACACCCGACTCCCCAAACACACGTTATTTCTGATAACAAAGAGCATTACAGTAAACGCAGGGTCCCTGATTGCTCTTTATACCTTAGTCTTGTTTTAATCTTAAGACTGAGACACTTTAGAGGCACTCTTGTGGTGCTGTCCAGAGGTTTCTGAGGAATGTGTGTGTTTTTGTGACTTTGTGTATCCTCTGGTGTGTCATTTCAGACTCTGAACTGGACCCTTACACCAGTTATGAGTTTAGGATAGGAGCCTGGAACAGCTTTGGCCGTGGGTTCAGTCCCTCCTCTCGTGTCACTACTAAAGAAGATGCACCTTGGGGTGTTTCTCCTCCTCACTGGAGCCATGTGGGTCTTCGTGACGACATCATCCAGCTTGAGTGGTCAGCTCCAACCAAGTCCAATGGTAATTAGTAGTACTTGACCGAAGTGAAACCAGTCCTTTTTTTAAAGAATAAAAATATTATATACATTGTAGTGTAAATGTCTAAACATCTTGGAAATGTAACGTCTTTATAGTTACAAACTTTTTGAATGAATAATCAATCCTACATGGTTTGATTTCTTTTTTCCTCCTCAAATCAGATCAAATCAGAGCACATCATTTTTTTGTGGTTTCTTGCTCTCATGGTAATATTGTCATATGTTTATTCAGTAGAAGGTTTGGTTATGTAAATGATTAATCACGGAGTGAATCAGTTTGGGTAATCCACGCCTGAAGTCGTGACTCTCAGAAGATTTACTCACATTTCCCCCAACAAACTAGAAGACGGGCTTTTTCCTCAGGCTGTAATGATATGACTCAGACAGAGTGGAACTAGCTGATTGTTTTATCATCTCTCCTCTGAAGACCTGCCTGTTATTAAGCGTAATCTGCATAGCTCGGCAGAATAATTTATGAAGAATGAAATTCACATGCGCATAAACACTAAGTGAGAATAACAAGCTTCATTTTAGGGGACTTCTGTGCCACTTAATATGTAAAGAAACATGCTGATTGCTCATTAGGACTTCACTCCGTGAGCTAATCAAACGGCTTGCCGCCCAATCTGTTGTGATTTCGAAAGAAAGTTTGTCCACCGGTTTCACTATTACACTGAGTGGAATAGGCGTTGAAGCTACATTTTTAACCCTGTGTGTTTTTTGAACCGTGATAGGCGAGATAAGTCACTATGTGATCCTGCGTGATGGACAGGAACGCTACCGTGGCACTGACTATAGCTTCACCGACGCAGGAGGAATCCGACCTTTTCAGGAATACGTGTACCAGCTCAGAGCCTGTACTGTCGCCGGCTGCACAGACAGCTCAAAAGTGAGTCCGTTTCGCATCTGTCTCTCATTATAAACCTGGTAGGCAGAAAATCACGTACAGTTAAAAAGTAAAGTAGTACTAGTGTTACCAAATGGCATTGCAAAAATGATGACTGTTTCCAAACAGGTTTCTTTAACGCAACCTGCCATCTGTTGATCAAATAGACAATCATGCCCCAAACGTACACTGGCAGATGAGACAATATTGCTGTGTCGGGCTGGTAGGGATGTTGTTGTCTGGCATAGCATTGGTTCAACATTTGTATAACAAATCAGCGCTACATTTTTTGGGGAAAATTTTACTAATTGCTTCTAGTTTCTGCACATTAAACAGGGACAGGAAAAATTCTTTTAACATCTGTTATGAGTATAAAACTTCAGAAACCCCCCAGCTCCACCTGTGCTCGAACCTTTAAGGTATTTGTAGTCACTGCACATCTCCCTATTTTCCTTTGTCTTTGTTGCAGTCCTACCTGCAAGCATTACGAGCATTGTGTTTAAGTGCTACAAAACGCTTGTAAAGAATTGCAGGAGTTGTACTCTCCCTTCCAATGTTATGTCGCTAGTGCCAAGTAAACAGGATATTTTTAATGGCAAGCTAATGGAAGCAGAGCAACAGCTGACTTCCTGCCATAATTGTTGTCTCCTTGTAATAGCTGTCAGCGGCTCAGCTGATGAAAGAGCAAATTAAGCTGTCTATCTTCTCTTTTTATGTCTAATTTAGGATCCGATTATCAATAACCACACAGATCTGCTAGAGGCAAAGTAAAAAGAACCTCCCAGAGCAGCGTTAGGTGCATTTCTCTTTCCACACACCTCCAGGATCTGGCCCAGCACACCAATTGGCCACCAATGATCCACTACTTCTTTCTTCTTCCCTCTTGCACAATCGTTTTTAAGTGGAGCAGGATTAACTTGTACACCTGCAAGCATTGCCCAAACAGTTGCAATTATTGTCCGACCCAATACAAGGGGAGCAATTACCACGGGGCACCCTGTTGTCGCTCAGCGGGACCCTGCTCAGCCAGCTCTGTCGGTGGGAATGAGGAACCTGATTTAATCTTTGTGGACACTCTGCAGGCTCACAAGCACATCAGGCCAGTGCCGGGCCGGCCTACACGTAGCCGAAAAAAAAACACCTTAACCACCTCTCGCGGCCCTTTCCTAATAGTCTGCCACTCCTAAAGACAAGAGTTGAAACCACTAGTGACATTCTATTAGAGCAGGATATCCAAGCCTCCATTAGGGCAAATTGCTCTGTAATTCTTTTTGGTGTGTGTGCAGGTTGTGGCAGTGACTGTCCAGGGGGAGCCAGAGGGAATCGCTGCTCCGGTGGTGAGCGCTTTGGGACCCAGGGCCCTGAGGATCAGCTGGGTGCTTCCAGCCAAACAGAACGGTATCATCCGGGAGTACCACATCAATCAGAGCGGAGTTGGAGTCATCCACACGCATACAGAGGGAGAAATGGCTTACAACGTCACAGGTATCACCTATACAGTACCTTTTAAAATTTAGGGGTCCGAAAGATTTTTTGAGATGCAAGGATGCATTAAATAGATCTAAAATGACTAAATAAAATACTTGTAAGTTGTTTCCAAAACAATTTTAAATAATTGCTCTTCTTTCGAACTTTCTGTTCATCAGTGAATCCTTAAAATTGTCATTGCTTATACAAAAGTTTTAAGCAGCACAACTGTTTTTAATATTATTATTAATAATAATTATTTACTTATCAACAGATAGCATTTAATGTTGTCTGAAGGTTCTTGTGACACTGAAGACTGGAGTAATGGCTGCTGAAAATTCATCTTCACCGCTACAACGATAAATTCCATTTTAAAATATATGAAAGTAGAAAACTCTTATTCTAAAATCAATTTTTACCATATTTGTAATTAAATAAATCAGCCCGTGAGTCTTCTTTCGAAAACATCTTAAAATATTACAAATACCACATTTTTTAATTATAGTGTAAATACAAAATTTTTATGTACAATAATTCCTACTGTAAATTTTATTGTAATCTGTAGAGACAATTTTGGAATTTCTTTCTTTCATCTTACTTTTACATTTTATTTTTCATATTTTAATGATTCGTTTAGAACCATAATATAAATAATATAAACATTTTCATTATAAATGTCCCTAGATTTTCTTAGCTTTGTTATTTCCATTTTTTTTATGCTACAGTCACTCAAAATGTGAATTTATTAAGCAGATTAAGGAATAGTGGAAAATATTTTGAACTGTAAAATGTATTAACCCCATAAAACTTGCAGCAAGATTCAGTGTTATGTTGAACTTCAACATAAGGAGGTATTGAAAGTACTGAAGGCAGGAGGGAATTAAAGAGGAAAGTCAGAGAGCGAGTGATGAATCAGTTTAGCTGCAGAGAGCAGCCACCCCCTACACGCTGCCCCATGCTGGCCCTGACGGCAGCAGTGGCGAGAGTAAGAGAGTGAGGATCCGCCGTGTCTCCTCCACGTGCCCTGCCTTTATTTATGCATGCTGTTTCTGGAAGCAATCTAATGACTGAATTTACACCTGATTCCCGCAATGAGCAGCCGGCCTGCCCATCACTCCTGAGGCCTCCGCTGATTTGTGGGGCTTCTTTTATCTGCCTGGGAGAGGAGCAGTGTTCCTGGCCCTGAGCCATCCGTCACCACCGCAAGGGTACGCACACGGCGCACTCCCACTTTCCGCGCCGCCCGTCTCAGCGCAGCCCAGCACATGGCAATGGACAGCTGCACAACAGCCAGCACACACAGAGAGAGGGATTTAGATTAAGTGCTCACAAATATCGTTCCAAGGAGGATTTACATTTTTTTCTCTGAGCAGTATCTCTTTTATCAGTTTTTTTTATTAACATTTTTGTACACAATTCTTTTACATAGCCATTAATTATAACGTCAACGATGATAGTGTAAGGTTTAGAGGCTTTTCTGATCATACACTGGCACAAGCATTAATGCAGTTTATTATTATAATTAATATTTAATGTAATGAAATTCAGTAAATTTAGGCATGTATAATCAGTTGGAGGCATTATTATTATTATCATTATTATTATAGTAACACTATTTTAAGGTGTCCTTGTTATACATGTCCTTACTATTATGCAAAACATGCAAATAACCGTAAGTCAGACTCTAATCCTAATGTAGTTAATTAATATTAATCTGTACTTAAATGTATAATAACACTCTAATAAGTACACTTAAAAAAAAAGTAACCATTATTATTGTTATTATAAACCAAATATTGACATATGCAATAATGCAGTTTATGATTATGATATGTATATAAAAAAATTAATTCAGGAAATTCAGGTAAAATATACAGAAGGTAATTTAAGGCATTATTATAATTATTATTAACAATATTTATTCTATTCTATTTTATTTCCATTCTACACTGTCTTTGTGTTTTGCACATTTTTTATAGGGCACTTTTTATAATGTCTGCAATAATGTAACATTTTAAGGCTTTTCTCAGCAAATATTGATGTGCAACTGCTGTTAATATAATAATTAATTACTGATAATAATAATACTAGCAGTGGTAGTAATAATAATGATGAATATAATCATATTATTTATGTATTTATTTATTTTTTTGTCTTAGTAGAATATGTCTTGCTTCCTTCGAATCATTATTTTGAACAGGCTTCTGTTCAGATAGCACATTTGTGGTGTAAGTGTCTGTCTCTACGGACCATACTGAAACGCATAATTCATGCAGAGAGAAAAAGAGAGACCGCTTCTCGCTCCAGCCTGCCGACACTATCACTGACATGATTATCAAACCTGAGTCGGGCACATCGTTTTAAGGAGCATCTGATCTCTTTCCAGTCAGGATTAATCTGAATGAATCACATGCAGGGAGCCGCTCCTCGCAGAGGTACTGTAGCTGACTCTGGGAATGCTAACATCCCATAACAGAACAGCTCTCGAACATCCAGAAGGAACAAACAAATCAAGCTCATTTCATTCAACATATTGTATTTTTTTTTTTGTTAGTTTTTAGGAGCATTCTGACTACATGTATTTGAAACGCCTCGTAGGCAGAGTATTCCTGAAAGCAAGCGATGTTTAAACAGCAGGTTTCCCGTGCTCCTGTTCTTTGTGAGGAATCTCCTGCCGCGCAGCTCTTGCTTTTCCTCTCCGAACACGAGCTCAGACCTCCCTGCCTTCAGCACCGCTCAGCCACTGGCTGTCTGTCTGCGCGCTCCAGAGGGGCCGCTGGGAAGCACCACGTCTTTGTAAATAAGCTTGAAATCAGCAGGGACCTTCAAATGGCTGGAGCTCCTTTGCAACTCGCTGTCGACCGAAGATATTTCAGCAAGCGGCGGCCGTAAGGGGCTTTCCAAGTTCTCTCTGTTCCTCTGAAGGCCCTGAAGTTGGCAGCGGAGGAACGCACCAAACCAATCAGCCGGTCCTGGATCCCGGGGTGAGCGGGGAGGGAGGGGATCTGATGGCAGATTTGGCTGGCTGGCAGTGTGGCGTGTTTAAGACTTGGCTGGGGGTGATGGCAGGCGTAGGCGGACTCGCTGGCTTGGATGTGAGGTGGCTGCGATGCCGTTCAAACGCTGGCAGGGGCTGCAAATGCCTTTGCTCGGGGTTTCCTTTGTGGAGAGGCTCTAAAGCCGCGTCGAGACTTTCATGTCCCTCTGCGCGAAGCTGGTAAATCCTACCAGTGTTTTGCGGCGTGCACCGACTCCACCGGCCTGAGCGTCTGTGTTTCAGCGCCGACTGCTGCTGGGAAGCACCTCTGTGCTCCTTAAAACCCCCAAACTTCCTGCCCTCCCTCACTTGACATGATTAAGCACGCACACACACACCAAAGCACTCAAGCCTCCTGCTTGCTTTCGCTGTGGCAACAAAGCCGCCACTTTAAACACCACATTAGAGTCACTGGATTAGAGGTTGGCTTTTTTTCTACGCGGTACCTATGAAAGAGCTCATACTCAAACTTTAATTTCGAAGCAAGTTGCATCGCGATCATTGCATATCATGCATGTTTAGATCCCATACCGTCAAAGACTGCAACTGACTGAAGTTGCGTGTGACGTATGGATCACTTTCAAACATTTCTTTGCTGCCCTTTGTAGCTACAGGAGCTATGCGCACATTCACACGCTTTGTGAGAGCCGTCCTTTCATATGACAGCACGCCTAGTGACAAAGACAGTTCCTGTCCTCTTTGTTATTGTAATGAATGGAGACCAAATAAATGAAAGGCATCAATATTTAAAGCATTATTAGTTTTAACTGTGACTTTAAACACATGCAGGGAACAAGAAAAAGGTTTAAAGCTTTATTTAATTTTATTTATTTTTGTTTGTGAAAATAACTAAAAACAAATAGTGTTAGGAATATTGTCCTAACTTCAGATATTTAATTTATTTTAGATTATTTAGATTGTATGATTAAGATTATAGTTTACACCTCATATTCCATAAATATGTTATTTATTAATTTATTAATTATTATATATATATATATGTGATAAATTGTAGCATGGCATGTAGTTCAAGTAATTGAATAAATCATTAATGAAATCTTTAATTTATCATTTAAATGTATTTTCTTTTATTTTCATTTAAATGTATCAATTATTGAGAATTATACATTCCTATGAGATAAAACTCTTTTTATTGTGTAGACACTTCATCATTGCAAATGAGCTTCCTTTAAATTAACTATCATATCCCCAAAGTATCTGAAATATGTATAGCTTTTCATTAACTGATGTGAATTATTGCTCTCAATTATCTCAATTATGTTGCAAGCCATGCGTTTAATTGTACATTTGTAAATGAACTAATAATTTATTAATATACAGTGCTAGCATTTATATTTCTGTTTCCCACTTGAGCACAGTGAATGTTAATGAAGCGAAATGCTAGAGAATTGTAACATAATTCACACTTTTAAAACCAATAAGGCTTTATATCATAATAAGCAGCAATCTTACGTAAATGTGTAAAGTGACTAGTTTTCAGTTAGTTTTTGCCCAGCACCAGCATCATCCCGAGTTCCCTTTACCTGTCTTATCTGTCTGCCGTGTGCAGCTGCTTTATCAGGGTTCACAGAGGTCTGCCCATGTCCTGATAGAAGAGAAGAACCTCTGCCTCCTAAATTATGCGTGAGCGGGAGGAAACTGATCCTATAAAAGGCATCAGGGGTAGTCTCCTAGCTTGGCCGACACGTGGAGCCCACAGATCGCTTCATAATCCCCTCCAGACGGAAAAAAAAAACATTAAGTAATTGTAGACAGGAAGTGGGCACTTAATTATTTAGAGGTTTTATCAATGTGGCAGGTAAAGTGAGCAAGCATTGCAGGCCTTCTCTCATCAGGTCGCCACGTTCAGGGATTGCACCTATCATCTTCTCATATTCTCTAATGCAAACAGCAAATGGCAGCTTGTCAATAAAATACCTTTTTATATGGTTTATTACCTCACACTTCCTCACAGTGCTGTACAGAGCAATTTGGATGACAGTTACGGCATTGTTTCACTTTGTGTTAGCCATGTGCTACAAATGGGCCGCTGTGTGCTTAGAGGGGTTAGAGCTAAAATGATTGATTTTTTTCCAAAAACTCCTGTTTATTTATATATTTATTTATTTGCCATTTTGATTAAAGGTGCACGTGTCTTTAATAGGCTAAGAGTGCCCCCTTCAGTTTGTATGAGAATTCAAAATTCTACTGAGGGTGATGTTGTTAAAGGATTTTTGTATTTATTTTATTATTGTGGTTGTTACATTTTTTTTATTGGAGTATAATATATATGCATATTAATAAAATTCATGCTTGTGTTCATGCAGCGCATGCTTCCTTTAAATGCGAAATTGAGACCATGTAAGTAGTATCGTCAAGTAAAAACGTGAAAATAAAATATAACGTTGCCTTTTTTAACTACAATAATAATAGTAATAGTAGTAACAATGATCATTTGGAATATGAATGCTTTTACTAACGTTTTTTTCTTTCTTCTAAAGTTAACCGCCATATAAGATTAATACTTAAGATTTTTTGCGAATAATGTTATCTTCCTATTAGTTTCCCAAGTAGATTGATCTCTAAATTAGGTTTGATTTATGCCATGCAAATGTCGTCACCCCCGAACACCTAATGCTATAATAACTTACCCCTCAACACTATAATAACCTAGCCCTTCTAGAATACACACCTGGACATGTTTTGCATGGCGATGTGTGAAGTGAAGCTTTAAATGCAGTATTCAGCGGTTGTCCCCTGTGTTTAGTATGCTCAACAGAATTCTTTACTTAACCCAAACACAGCTCAACGTTCTGAAAACATTGATCTGTGTTTGGGTTAAATGAGAGAGGCCGTCAGGCATACTAATCAGCAGCGCGGGTGCGTGCGTTCCTCCAGATGTGGAGGCAGTGCTCCACGGACACAGGCACGGCTTTACGGGGTGTGCAGAGTTCAGGATTAGAGTGAGATTTAAAGTGCTTCAGGATTAGAACCAGATTTAGAGTTCTGACTGCTGAAGCTGCATCTTTGTCACAGGTGCTGTGTTGGACTCCATATTACTCACACTTTAGATTTATTTATTTTTATTAGACGTTATACCTATTATTCCAATTTATTTATTTGAAGTTAATAAATCGTTTGTTTTTGCTTATTTTCTTCTGTGTAGTTGTAGTAGCACGTGTACACAGTTTTTAATTAAACACATTTTTTTTGTTGATTCCATTCTATAATATTAAATTAAACAATCCGAGAATATTAATTCCAGAATATTCTTTGCTGTCATGTGAAGTATATTAATAAGAGCATTTTGAATACATTTAAATCAGCTGAATTGCTATTTTTGTTAGCATTCAGTATATTGTTTATATACAAATTATATGTGTGAAAAAATATATTCGTATTTATATAAGTTGTAATTTTTTTATTTTTTATTTATAAATATCACATTTAGTATAATTTAACGTCTTGACCAGGTGTCTCAGTAAAAATAGATATCTCAGTGGGATTTTCATGGTTAAGTACAGATTTTAAATACATACTTTATAATAAAATGCATTAATTTATTTATACATTCATTAATTGTGGAGGTGATTTTTTCAGTGTGGCGTTTAGAGGTAATATGTCTGTCGACTGTTTTTTGCAGGTCTGGAGCCTCATACCAACTACAGCTTCATTGTTGTTGCGTGCACTGCAGCTGGTTGCGGAGCAAGTCAGCCATCTATGGGCCACACGCTGGAAGATGCACCAGCAGGTTAATACACACTCACTCTAACATATCTTACAGCAAAAACAATTGCATATACATACATGCATATATGTGCATTCTTTTCACAGTAAGCCTTCTCAATAGCTGTTTCAGAGCTTTTTGTAACCCTATTAAAAATCAAATTGTGATCAATCATTGCGGCCTTCTATCAACCCTTGTCTTTTGCTGTTATCTTCCTTTCCTCCCTCTAGA
Organism: Puntigrus tetrazona; assembly: GCF_018831695.1. Lineage (NCBI taxonomy): Eukaryota > Metazoa > Chordata > Actinopteri > Cypriniformes > Cyprinidae > Puntigrus > Puntigrus tetrazona. The sequence continues at coordinate 11,175,616 of NC_056715.1, read as the reverse complement.
TGTGTGGGCAGTGCCCAGGCATGTCCAGGTGAACTGCTCGGCAGTGGAGCTTCACTGGAGCCAGCCGCTCAAACCCAATGGCCTGCTCTCTCGGTATCGGCTGCTGCGTGACGGAGTGGTCGTCTTCAGCGGTGACGGCGGAAAGATGAGCTACACAGACACTGGCCTTCAGCCTAACAGCAGGTTCTATCTGTCAGCCATCTTTAACAAGCCGTTAGCACTTGATTATTGATGACATCTAATCCTATGTGTGTCTTAAAGAATCCGGGACTCTACAATAACAGAGCTCTTCAGAAATAGTGCTGCTCTGATACCAAATCATTAAAAGTTTTTAAGAGAAGTGAGCTAGCTAATGAGGAGCAGCGATGCCTTGGAAAGTCGCATTGATCGCGTTCCCCTTGTGACTCAGGATAGGACAGCAACAAAACTTTTCTGCTGTTGATGGACAGTGAGACTAAGATAGTTTGGTAGGATTTTTTTTCTAGCATACATTTTATAAAAATATATATATTATTAATTGCATTTTCTATATTTTATATAATATTGATATTGCATGTTTAAAAACATTATGCAATATCTCTCTCTCTCCCTCTCTCTCTCTCTCTCTCTCTCTCTCTCTCTCTATATATATATATATATATATATATATATATATATATATATATATATATATGCATATACACAGTATTGTATCTATTCAATAAATTATATAGGAAAATAGAGGAAAGTCTAATTGTTTGATTCAAGCATGAAAAATATAAATTGTTTTAAATTGACAAAAGATAATTGTTTAATATTCAAGTATTTGTACATTGTATATTAACGTTAAATTAAATAATGTAATTAAATTAAATAATTACATTTTATTAAAATGTTAAGATATAATTAAATATTGCATTGTAATTAATGTACATAAAAAGTAGTGTTTAAATATTTATATTTTGATATTTTTGTATTTTGTATTATATTAGTCAGATTTGTTGGGGGGGATTTTAAATTAATATTTTCCTATGTGCTGTAGTTTTTTTATAATCTACTTATTGTAAATATGAGAAAATAATTTCCTTGTAGAAATTTAGCTGTTTTGTCACTGCCTCGTTATTCATGAATATATTCGGTCTTAGCATCTGTGAAATCTGTTGGTTTGCTGTAATCAAAAAATGCACACAGGGACGCTGTGTGTGCAAAATAATTGGTTAGTTTGTGCAATATGTTGTGTAAATATTTGCAATGGTTCAGTCTCATAAGCTGCTTAAGATACAGGATAAATCTGTTTGTTTCATTATTTTACAATCAGTGATTCCTAGATTGTTCGCTGCATTCTATCACTTGTATATATATATATATATATATATATATATATATATATATATATATATATATATGTATATATGTATATATATATATATATATATATATGTGTGTGTGTGTGTGTTTAAACATTTTTGCACATGCAAATCTATATCCTATATCTGAACTGTCAAAACCATGTGTCTCCTGATTGGACAGTTTAGCCAGGTCATTCGGTCACCTGACCTCCCTCTCATTGTCCCTTCGCTGCTTTTGTTTATAGTGTAGCTGGGATAGCCATGACGTTTAATTTGCCGTAATTCCAGATGACCTGCCAAAAGGCATTCCCTTCTCCCTTGCTTATTCCTTTTCCCTTTCTTCCTCCAATCTAGCCTCGTGAGGAGCGTTACAGTGGCAGGCGAGCGGTTCATTATCTGGAGAGGCTATAGGCTGATGTGGGAAACAGTTACGCTGGGGGCTGGGGGGGGTGTTCTGCCAGAACTCCTTCTCATCGATTATTTATGACAATGTTGATTAGCTGTCACTTACCTCACCATCGTAGAAAGTCTCTCTGACGAGAGAAATATTAACCTTTCTCCCTCTGGGGAAACAGGTTAGCCTCTCACCACCTCCTTTGATGCGCCACATCGTGTTTATTTGACTTAAAGTATTCGACGTACACAATGGCCGTGTTGGTATGCACAGCTGTTCTCTGGTTCATGTGTTCTCTGATTAATATCGCTAATGCTTTTATTACACATGATGAGCACGGTATATAATAACTGATGTGACTATTTTAAAGGGATAGTGCCGGAACAATAGTTAATGTGGAGGTATTAATGGCTGGCTATGGAGTTTATGGCGAATTAAAAGCCTTTAATGTTGAACATGACCCACATACATTGCTAATGCACACCTTTGCACTGACACCCATCTCTGTTTAAAAGGCAAATCTATCTTGTGAAGTCATGTATGTCTTAAAAGAGCCTTCCGCAGAGTGTTTTTATAACCCACATCAGGCATTAATACATGCGCACACACACACACACACACACACACACACACACACATCCCTTTCTATTCATATGCATGTCCGTTCAGAGCATCTGTCACTCCTGTCACAGATCACAGTGGAGGGGCTGATCAGCATTGCATTAACAGTGTCATCTGTTAAATAGTATCACACCATATCGATCCAGCGGGGACTTTTCCAATGAATCAAGTATAATGTAAAAGCAGAATCACAAGAAGGCTTAGTCATGTGAGCATTTTCTTTTCTCTATTTAAATCAGAACATTTCATGAGGTTTAACGGCGGACTATAAATTGTACATCTATTTGTTTGTTTTTGATTGTGGCGAAACCTTCTTTGAAACAAATTTTTATATATTTTTTGTAAAATACTGCCACTTTATTGTGTGATAATGACATCTGCCTTTGCGTTTACTAATCTGCGGTCTGATTCATTAAATTTAGGCCAAATTTTGCATACAGAAAAGGCCCACTGTCTATTGTCAAAAGTGTAGTGATGTATGAAATACCAGTCACTCAGAAATTATTTTTAGCTTTTCGCTTGACAGTACGGTGAATTTTTTTTTCTATTATTATTGATATACTATTATATATTATTATAGATTTTACAGTTTTTTGATTATAGCTTTTGTTGGTAATCTTTAATTATATATACATTTTATATTTATATATTTTCTGGTTTCATTTTAATGTGTTAAAAGCTTTATCATTTTTACTAGATTTTTAGTTTTAGTTTTATTAAGTTTATTAAGTATTAAGATTTAGTTATTAGTTCTTCAGCTTTAAATTAAAATGTTAAACGTTGCTTTGTCAAGTAACAGAAAATAAGTAGATTTTATTTCAGGAATTTTTTATTTTAATTTAAATAATGAATTTATTTTTAGTTTAGTTTTTGTTAATGATAACTTGGCAGTAATCCACGTAAACCTGTAGCAAATTCTGTACAGAGAAAATCTTACTCCCCCATAAAATGTTACTCATAAAATGTAATGGTTTAGGAAAACAATCAGGTTTTTTTTTATAATGAAATGTACCTAAATTATTAATTCAAATTCAAAATTCAAATTCAATATTATTAGATTTTAACTTGTTTATATTAAAATGTCTTGTGTTTTTTTTAACTAGGCAAAGCAAGTTTATTTATATAGCACATTACATACACAATGGTAATTCAAAGTGCTTTTCATACTGTAAAAGGAAAATAAAATAATCAGAACAAAAAAATCACAACAATAAAACAAAGAATTAAAAACTTGAAAAAAAAAAAATTATATATTTTAATTGAAAATAAAACGGTAAAAAAGAAAATGTTTATATATAAAATGTCTGTTTGAATTAAATATTTTAAGTGTGTGTTTTCGTGGTAAGGTCTGCTGTAAATGCTACAAATTTATCAAAAAATTGCTCTATACAACATCATTCTGAGCTAGCAATGTGAGAGTTTCTTTTTTTAGCTTGCTTTCGTGATCTTAAAGAACAATTGTTTTTTTTACGCCAGCATTCACGCTTCAATTCTGGAAACTCTGAAAGACGCGCATCCTCAAACCTAACCGCGCTTGCTGTGAAAGACACAGCTTAATGGCAGAATCGATGCACCCGCCTCTCCCTCGGACAATGAATAATTAAACGCAGCGCCGACTCCCACCTGAAATGGAGAATCGCTGAAACAGTGGCAAATTTAACTTCTGTGACAGGAGACTTTTAAGCTAATAGCATAATTTAGTTTCGCAGTTGACTTATTTATCTGCTATCCGTCTTTGCTTCACAGATATGTGTACGAGTTGGAGGCCGGCACCAGCGGCGGGAGCAGTCTCAGTGATAGATACGTCATTCAGACCCCCGTCTCCTCCCCGGAAAGGATTCCTCCTCCGTATAATGTCAGCCTCCACGGCCCTCGCTCCGTCTTTGTTGCCTGGTCACCCCCAGGTAATGTTTACAACCTAATGCACTATGCAGCCTCTCTATTTAGCACTCACGCGGGGCTGATTTATCCCTGCTCGGGCCTGCGAGAGTGACGGCACATGGGCAGGGATTTACGAGTGGCGTTGTGTGTAATTTACCAGGGGCCCAACATGGTCGTGTGTACATGCATCAGCGCGGGCCGGACGTAGATGGGTCCCACCAATCAATTAACATTCAAACCTAAGTGACAGCTTTTCCTACCTTTAGTGTGATTTAGGGGAGAGTTGTTTGAGATGCGCTCGCCCTTCACCTGCTTGTGTTCTGCCATCACTGTCCAGTCGTGTCCCATTCATTCTCTCCTTCTCCGCTGTTGCTGTGGAGTTGAGGTGAAGTTCCTCTATTGGATGGGGTGTACCAATGCTGATCACGTGCATGTTAGCAGACTTGTTTATTCGGTATCTGTTTATTTATTTAGTGGCATTTCAGTTTTAATGGTGGTACTTTGGATTCATCTTGAGATCATGTGGAGACTGAACGAAGTAGTTGCCGCACACGGATGAAGCTTGTACAGAAAACAACAACAGATAAAACTGGAATGCATATAAAATTGCTACCACTTCTTTGCTAGAGTATTTTTATTAAACAATATCGTTGGAAAGGTCTAAGACTAACTAGATATTTTCCACCTTTTTTTCAATTATGTAGGAGGAGTACTAGATTAATTTATGACAAACGCGTGCCTGAAACATCTGCATCATAATAGGAGTTCAGATCCTCGTCACCAAAAACTTTCTCGAAAATCATCCTTTGGAACCCATTAAAATCAGACATTGCATTACCACAGAAATGGTACATCAAAATCATAATACAAAATCATATTACAAACTTTAAAAATTTAAGTGTGAATGTTACAGTTTACAAATCATTGTTACACTATGCATTTTAAATTCAGTCATAATTATTAACAACAAGAAATTATGTATTACAAATGCATGTTATGAATAATTATAGTGCATGATACTCTTACATAGCCCTTTACAAAGCAGTAATTGGTCGATTTCATTTAAAGCAGCATTTTAATGCTCAAAAAGCGTCATCTAGTGGTAAAGAATGAATTTGCAGTTTCATTCAGAACCAACGCAAAAAGTCCTATAAGTGGCAGGCAATATGCTCATTCTTTTGAGAGACAGTAAATTTATAAACCGTGCACATTCTGATTTAAAACTTTGGAGGATGTAAGGACATTCACGTAGAGCGGTGTCATTTTTAAAAATCCGTAATAGATGCACTGTAAGGCCATTCATTATCCCAATTAGGTTATTAAAACAGATAGTGAACAGAAAATAACTTTTGCCATCATTTTCCTGGGAGTCCTTCTTGGTGAGGACACGCTGTGGTTTACTCAGTCATCCAGCGTGTGCTGTCATGGCTGTGGTCCTGCATGATCTTCTCATCATGTCTGTTGCAGACTGCATCCCACCGGACTCCACTGATCAATCAATCACTCACAAGTCTCGTCTGCACTTCACACTGTGCGTGTGGCCCAAACTTTCTCCCTACAAGGAGAGCAAATGCAATCTCTCTCCTTCTCTTTCTCCCTGTGGCATTAGCCATGGTAGCTCATAGACTCTAGCACCCCTAACCGCTCTTATGCATGCTTACAGCATCTACCCAGCCCACCTGCTGCACATATGTGCAAGAGAGCGTCTATGTGCAACATCTACCCTGTGCATGTAAAATCCTTGTGTATGTATTTACCAGGTCATATGTCCAAAGCACATCTAAGCAAATCTGCATGCACGTATTTGTTTTCCCTCAAAAAGGTGCAGAAGGGTGGGTGGGTGTTAAAGAGTGTGTGTGTGTGTGCATATTCGCACACTCAAGAGTGATTTCACAGGCTACATTCAAGCGGTTCTGATTGTCTGCCTCAGATGGTCCATCTTTTGCTATTATTGCCCCATTATGCCTCTCTCCTGTGAGAGGATCCCCTTAAACAACCTCAATTACACCATAAGAGCCCTTAAACAGCCCTGATACCCACAGAAAACATTTACATAGGCCGGATCTTTTATTGACTTTACATTCCTAGAGAGGCGAGCGAAAAATCTATGGCTTCAAACTACAATATCTCACGCTTGGTTAAGTCCGAATGCAGAAACGGGCACGGTTTTAAGCTGCACCTGTGCTTGATGGATCAGATCTGATAGCATGTTCCTTTTCTTTTCCTTTGTGCCATTATTTCTTATTAGACTCTCATTCAAGTTGAAAGTGCAAAAACTCCAAAGTCAGTGATTAGTTGTAAATAATAGAACTTAGGGACCTGTGCGATTGAACTTCTCAGGCAGGAAGCTTTGATCAAAGCGCCGTCTAATTCCAGCGGGTTTTTGTGTCTCAGGCAAAAGACTACATCTGCTCAGGGAGACGCAATGAAGGAAGTTGAATAATTTAACTTTTTCATTTGTAAAGATAATCAGCCCGTTCTGAATACATCTCGGGTCTCATAAATGTTGAATAACCTATCAGCCTCCAGTTGCCGTAAATTATGAAAGGCGCTAGTGATGGGAATATTAACAAAGCGTGGATGCCGGGACTCTACATTCTTTAGTTCAAATGCATTACAGAAGACCATGTGCGTGTCTGTGTGTTTCGGACAGCGCTGGGATAGACGAAACGGGGGAAGTGCCTGCTTGCCCAGAAGGATGTTGAATCAAGGGCAAAGCTTCCCAAAGTGTCAGGTCCGCTGTATGTCAGTCCTTGCACTGTATTACGAGTACATACGGCTCTTCGTATGTTGTGATTGTGTGCTGGGTGAGCTGATTGGGGGTTTGTTTTCATGCTGGTGTGGCACTAATCTTTTCAGTTAGTTTGTCAGTTTAGTGAGCGCTAGCATCGGTGTGACCTGCTTAAACAAGATATGATTGGCTATGGGTTAGTGAAAAGAAGTAAATGTGACTTTGTGTTTCTGTTTCCCTTTAAGGTGTGTATAATGCAAGTGTCCCTTTGGAATATAACGTCCTGCTCAATGCAGGTACTGAGCGGCCCCTCATCCGTCCTGCTGGACCAGAGCACTTCCTGTTACTACAAGGATTGGACCCCTACACCATCTACCACATTCAAGTGCAGGCCTGTCAGCCAGGTACTCTGCAACACAGAAAACCTTACGAATATGGTCAGATAGACAGATAAAAGAAGAAAATGTGGAAAACGCAAACTGAAAAGATACGATTAGAGGCATAGGTCTCATTTCAGGTCTTCAACGATCAGACTATTTCAATTAACTTTATTGATACATTTGGCTTTGTAAACACACTGTAATTGTCAGTATATAAAATAAGTGAGGAAAAATCAAGGAAACACATTTAGATTTTTCCTTTCTGTCCGTTTAATTATGTTGTGTTAAATGTCATTTTTACCTATGTATCAAATGGTTTCACGTCAATATCTTTATGTGCAGATGGCTGTGGTGTAGGACAGGGGGTTTCTGTTCGCACCCCTGAGGCTGCTCCGTTAGCTCAGGACCCTCCGGTTCTCACAGCTGCAGGAGCGGCCATTATCGAGGTCCGCTGGAGTCCACCACAAAAACCCAACGGCCTCATCACTAACTACTTCATATACAGGTACAAAGCACTCATTCTCACATACGAACACCAAAACATCCTGGTGTCCCATACCATGCTGATGACTGCACAATGTGAGACTCATTTGATCACTCTGCACACTCAGTCATCAGGATTTTTGTCTGATAGGCTGTAGACTTGGTACTTGTGATAGTCTCTTTGCTAAAACAGGGTTATTTTGTCAACTTAATCAGGCTAAACGACTGATTTACTGTAGCATCCCCTAATACTGAAAACTGTAACACTTAAATATAATGAATGAAACGTTTAATGACAAATTTTTGAATGGATCAGAATAGAATTTTATATTTAATGTTTTTTTTATATTGATTTAATTTGGAATTAATTGTTTCAAATCAAAGTTTACAATAATGAATAAATTTCCAATCATTTTAATTAATGGTTTTAATTCATTTGCTATTATTTGAATTTGCTTTAGCTTTGATATCACAATTTCAAAAATCCCCTGCAGTTCCCTTATGAACCAGTAGGGGTTCGAAACCTTTGAGCAAGAGTAAAACAATGGAATGGAGACATTTGTCGCAAAAATGTTCACAGATAGTTGAGCAGAATTTTTCTTCCATTTATTTCCTGCTTGATTGATATAGGTAATCTGACCAATCCTAACGCCAAATCCATTTTGTCCAACAAACAATTCAGAAAAGAGAGCGGATTAACTTCGTTAGACTTAAATTTAAAGTGTGCTGTGTATATCTTTATGCTGTTTAATTTAAATACCTTATGTTCAGTTTATTTTGTGCTTTAAAAGTGGGGTGATTTCTGATAATCGATGTTTATATTTGAAATTACCAAAACAAACACACCCCAAACCCAAAAGGTTCTCATCCTTATTTTTAAAGCTCCGCCCACACACACTAACACAACCCGTGAAACATTTTGTGAAACAAAGCAAAACCAATCTCACATGGTGGTCACGAGCGGCATGACAAAATACTATATTATGCCTTCTACTTATCTTTTTCTACAAGTCTGTTTTGCTACTCGGCCCAATTCAGTTTTCTAAAGCTTTTTGATAAAATACCCTACCTTAAAGTAAATAAGAAAAAATAAAGGGTTCATGTGCCACTTCAGCTGAGGCACTGCATGACATTAAAGAGCCATAAAATGGTATTTATTGTTTAAATTTCTTAAAAATCACAAAATTAGTTTCATATCAGATGTACCCCGCTCTGTCTTGTCTGTTGGTGCTTTGCTAATTTTCTCTTTACTCTGCAATGTATTTTCCTAATACCATGCTGTACTGTTCGGGCAACAGAAACATCATTAAATCGGATGAAAATAAGGAATCATCGGAATAAGAATGGAATATTCATAGTACTTGGATAAAGTTGGTCCTGTCAGCATAGGGCAATTTTAAGACACTTTTTTTTGCCTCTGTGGGCATGTTAACCAGTTACTTTTTATTAGGACTGCTCTCTCAGTCTCCGCAAATGCACTTCCATACGAAGATGTTGTCAGGCTAATGTCAGTGCAGAGCTTGCATGGGGATAAATGTGTGTGTAGATGTGAGTCCATGTCAGGGCATGTTTGAAAGGAAGGCCAGAAACGTAGTCGAACACAAACAGTAATTATGCCGTGACCTTGAGGTGAACAGGCCAATCACTGCTGGTTACACTTGTCAACATTTCCTCTCTAGTTCCTGTCTAACTGACAGCAGGAAACGCAGAATGGAGTGTGGAGTGCTTATGTGGATATCAGCTGTATATCAGTGACTGTGGTATCTGAGCGCAGAGAAGAGAGAGAGAAAGAGAGAGAGGCTGATCGGCAGCTCTAAATGGAAGATGACATTGCCCTGCTGACTTTGATTATTCCAGGCACATTCAGAGCTGTTTGAGAGCAATATGAAACAGAATGCCATGATGCTTGCACCCCGCACAGAAGGAATAAAGCTAAGACTGACATGGCACGATCACATCAGAATGCTTTGCTCCGCTGTTACAGAAACATCCTTCAAGGAGAACGGAGAGCAATGCGCCGGGGAGTAGCTAACTCTATCATTACGCTGCCATCATTGCCCTTACGGTCGGAAACAACACAGCCGGCCGTGCTTGAACCTTTATTGCTGCACATCGTGAGCGCCAATTTAAACCATTCAGATTTGACTTGAAGGATTCCAGACGATGATCAGATTAAGCCATAAATTGAGACGTCTTCCCAAAGTTTTCGCTCTTGGATGGCAGCAAAAACTGTGTTTACGGTATCTACGTGATTATGTGTGTGTGTGTGTGTGTGTTAGCAACAAGGTAAGATTTCAGTCAAGGGCAGCCAAGCTTGTTGACCAGTGTCATTCATATGCAAGGTCAGATCAGCCTAAGCCCGCATAAATCTTAAGAAAATATCATTAGCATAGCCACAGATGCCGGGGCATTCAGACGAACGCATGACTGGATTTCATCTTAGCCCTGATTTGGAAGCGGGATAAACTCTGGCAAATACATCACATTCAGGGGGCAGAGAATTCACTCGTGGCTTAAAGGACTTGGTGTATTATTCTATCTGCTCATCTTAATACCGGCGATCAGCGCTGCGCTAAATGTAATCGGTTTAATGTGCTATTGTGTGTGTATTCAGCTCATTGGAGGTTATCTGAGATTGTGAAGTAAGTGTCCCCTCCTCAGGGATGTTTGTCCTCCATGCGTTTAACTTATATTACACAGGAGAATGAAGTACTAACCTGGGGTAGTGCTTGGCTGCTGTACAGAATTATTATAAATCAGCTCCTAAGAATTCATCTGTGTTCATATTGTATGCATAAAGTGATGCAGAAGATGCTGGTGAGACAATACAAGCATTGATGAACTACTTATTCATCTAGCTGTTATAGCCTCAAGACGCTGGAATTAAATGAGTCATGTTGTATAATAATAAAAAAAATTCTTGTTGACGTTATGAAGTAAAAGAGTTTGATTTATAGATATGTAAAGAGCATAGCATTGAGACTAATCAGCAAAAATGTCTCAGTTCAAAAATGCTGGATTTTAAGTTGATAGCAGGATTTTTTGAGGAAGTCTCATTAAAATGCTGTATAAATATTGAGATACTATTCAAATGTAAAATAACTATTTTCTTTAATATATCTAATATGTAATTAATTCCTGTGAACGGCAAAACACTGTGTAGGTAAAAAAGTGCTATTGCAAAAAAACAATGGAAGACAAAAATGACAGTTTGCTAAAGATTCTTTGTAGTCACTTCATCATGACTGACCCATGACCCTGCTTATGTCATAATTAGTATTCCCAAAAAGAGTTTTGCTGTGTAAGTGAGTTTATGTCCTTACATCTTATTATTCTGGAAATATTTTTTTAATTTGCTTTACTGTTTAAATTAAGTCCTCAAAGGGCAAATTTCAAAAGGCAAAAACAGTTCTGTTTACACTAAGCCGTTTTGGTGCGTTTCCCTTTAAATTTAATGAGCTCTGCTCACCCCGCCCCTCTCTTCTGTGGGGTGACGGTCAGTTCTTTGAGAGACTGCAAACGCCACTACAAACTAACTAGCACATTATTAGGAAAGACGATTTGCAAAATTCATTAAAAAAATTACGCTCACTTGTTCTAGAGGTGAAGCTGAATTACGACGTTCACGTTCAGGTTTAAATGTTCACTATGTTCATTATTACAACCAACAACAAAACACCTTGCCTGTGTGACAGAGTTCATAATTTAACAATATAAAAAAAAAAAAAAAAAAAAAAAAAAAACATGATTTTTATCATTGTAGGGTGGTTATGTACATACACTGCCAACACACGTTCAAACTGAATGTAAAAGTGAATTTTGTATTCTATGACCCCTTTAAACTCAAATGTATGAAAATCAAAATGCCTATTACGTTTACTTTTTGAAGCAGAAGCTTTTGTGTTCCAGATGCAGTGTCGGTATGTGTGTGTAACAGACTGCTGATCGCAGCTGTGTGCTGTAGTTTAGCGCCATGGTGTGAGACGTTCCTCTCCCCTGCCAGCCTCTGTTTGGCTTTATTTTAATGCGGTGGGTGAGATTAGGCCGTTGCGGTGCGAGTGGGGCCGGCAGGGGCCACATTAGAGCGTTGAATGTCATTTTCTCCAGCAGCATGGAAGCCAGGCCTCTAATGTGGAGGAATTAACGAAGCTTGAGCAAAGCCCAGTGCTCTGCCTCTGCTCCTCACCCTCCTCTGTGTGTTCTTCCTCATCTCTGCAACCTTCCTTTGGCACCCCCACTGGATGTGTTTGTTTCGGGGCCTCATTTTTAACTACAGCTGCATTTAAAGGGTCTTTAAAGAAGATGCTTTTGTGTGTTTTGTCATGTTTATTTAATCTTTCATTCTACAGCAGATTACTTTTTTTTTGTTTCTTCATGTAATATTAAATATTTCCTCCAGACGACCAGTTGGGACTCAAGAGGAGCTGCTGGTGTTCATCTGGACTGAGGGTCCCCTAGAGTTCATCGATGCCTCAGATTCCCTTCTACCTTTCAGTGAATATGAATACAGAGTCACTACTGTCAACTCCAAAGGTTCTGCATCCAGCTCCTGGACTTCCGTCAGAACTCTAGAGGCAAAACCACTGGGTATGGATCCACCCTCGGCCCAGCCCACCAGTGCCTACTCTCTTCTGCTGAGCTGGACCCAGCCTAACATGCCAAATGGAGTGATCTCCCAGTACAAACTAGTGTACCAGAAACCACCCAACGATCCTACGTTCAACTCCGCTCCTGTTACTGCTCTTACAATTCTGGTAATACTCTTTTTTTTTTTATGTAATACTCTCAGTTTGGTATGCTATCCGATACACTGTGTGAGAAGTTATAAATGAACCATGTGCAAAGAAGCAAGACGATTGAGTAATGATCTATGAATAGCACCCAGATTTTTTTTTTTCACAAATCTATCTAATAGAGAGGTAACACTTTTTTCTATTGTTAGACAGAAACAAGAATCAAAGAAACTGTTGTCTGTGATTATCTGTTGACAAAATCAAGATATCGTCTCTGAGAGAAGTTGCACAGATATGATGCTACTTTTTTTGCCATTTTTGCCTTTATGATAAGAGGATCTGAAGATCTGTTGGACATTTTCTGTGTTATTAACCGTGGGCAAAATGCATTCTGTTATTATACAGCTAACACAAATATCTGACGTCATTTTGTCACAATAAATGAGGCTGGAAAGTAGCCTATTGACTTTTCAGCAAAATTTTATTATGAATAATGAAACACATGACAAAATATTACACAAAGCAAATACAAAATTGTAAATAAATTGTATACGCTACTGTTTAAGATATTTTTAAATTAGTATTTAATATTAATTATTATTATTATTGAGCCTAGTTTGAGTTTGAGTGTATATTGACCCATTGTTGTGGTTTTGGCTGCTACTGCTTCTAGCTCTCAGCTCAGCTTCAGCACCTGAAGTTTCCAGCATCAGCATCTGTCTGAGATCATTCATCAGCGATCAGCCCATTGGCCGCATGTTTAAACAGATTCCTCATCCGCTGATGTCTCCACCTATAAAAGTATCCGCTGTGATTCATGGCGTTCTCATGTTTGACACCGAGGAAAAATAGTGTGCTGCTTTTCTCACAGATGCTCACAACTGCATCATGGCCAAATTAAAGGCTTCAGCTTGAGTTCCTGTTCAAAACAAGTGTGAACAGAGCCAACTTGCCCCCTGATAGCAGCAACACCATAGGGGAAAGAATCCAGAACCCACTGAGGAGTTCAGCTTCTCCCACAGAGCGCCAGATAGATGCCTGCCTAATAGACAAATTAATTATTTTGATAGCAATTAATGAACGTCATTCAGGATAGGCCTTTTATCAGCACCCCTCTTTTCTTTGAGAGTAATTTACAGTTCGGCTTCTATTCTCTTGGCAGTCCTTTCAGGTTTTCTTGACCTCCAGAGGTCGGCTTCAGTGGTGAACGTGTGACGTCAGATTGCAGTTAATCAGCTTGTAATTAATTTTCCACGTGTCCTCAGCCCTCTTGAGTTATGACCCTGGCCCCCGAATGGCTGATGCAAATTTATCATTTTGCAAATTGCACGTTTTTTTTAGAATTTTAGAATGCAACTTATGAACTTATGATATTTACATTTTTATATGTTTAATAAAAACATTGCTTTGTATTTTCATTATTTAAAATAAAATGTGAAGTTTTGAAATAGAAATAGCAGCAGTGTTTTCAGCTTGGGATTTTTAGATAGAACCAGGCTAATTATTTGTAATGTAAAGAAAGGAGTTTACAATACAAAGGTTAATTTACCCATACTGCAGTTTTGATTTCATGGTCATCTGCTAAAGACACTGCCCAATTGCATAACCGCTGCCGTGTGGAAATTGTAGAGTGGGTATTAGTGCAATTTCTCACGGCTACATTTATAATCCATCGATCCAGCAGAATCTTTTTTTGGACACTGACTTTGTGCTATATCAGCTGTCCGCCTGCCATGTCAATACTTGGCCTGCAGTGGGGCATCATATTGATTTAGCTGTTGCCAACTGTTGAGTGGCTACAGGTTAATGTTCTCTGGTCGAGTGAACTTGTTTTCATGTCTGAGAACGAAGGATTATGCAGAGAAAAAAAAAATGTCATTCTTGCTAGTACATGCCCTTTTATATCTGACAAGAAAACAATCTTCAACAAGCAATATATTATATTATATCAAGTAATTTTATATACTATATTGCAATAATAGCTGTACATGTCATGCAGCTATGAATTAAAAATAAAAATGTTGTATACTGTATTATATAATATCATAGTATTGTATTATATTATATTGAAATATATGTAAAAAAATAAATAAATAAAAAGGGCTGCAGTATGCCCTGTAATGCCTGGTTATAGCTATTAATTAAAATAATATAAATAAAAAATAGTTTTAACTGGTGCTTTTAAGACTGAATAATTTACCTTAGTTACTTCTTTACATCAGCAGAGTACACCAGTGTTGTTGCTGTTTTATCTTTAAATTAGCCTTTTGTTTATTTTTAAAGCTTTTTCATTTTTAGTTGTTTTATATAGTTTACTTTTTTTTTTTAGTCTTACAACACTTGAATACACTATTAAAACCAAAATGTATTATTTGGGATGTCATCTTTATTGTTGAGGCCTGACCAGTAAACATCAAATCAATCCAAAAAGAGTCCGTACTAGATGTTTCATCTTTGTTTTCCATTTAGAAATCATTACTTGGACACATAGTATGTGGTGACGAGTCAGATCGTGGAGCAGATGGTGTAATGCTGTTCAGCAGTGCTTTAGCCGAGAGTAGAGCTTGTGGTCTTCTGTGGTCTGAGCATGCCCATCCTCTTTTTTTTCGGTGGGTGGGGCTGCTATTGATCCCTGGCTGTGCTGTGTGCTGTACCTCGTGCCAGTGCGTGTGATTAATGTGGACGTCATGGCGGCGGGACTGAATGAGGCTACGGAGCACAGGCGGTCGGAGCCGCCAAAAGCTTCCTCCCTCACCATGTGTGCAGACGCCCCTCATTACCGAACACTTATCAAGCCTACATGAGAGATTAGGCAGGCCCAGTCACAGCCAGCACCAGACCTGTCCCATCCCTTCCTCACTTCCTTTATTTATTTATTTTTTTTGTTCTCGCACTTTCTCTTCCTTTTTAACGCTATTGCCTTCTCCCTCTGCTTTCCGTACATAGCTTCCAGCGCTCTCTCCGCCTCTCGTACTCTCTCTCTCCCCCTCCTGATCTTTCCAGATGTTGCTCAGCAGCCCCATGAGAACCCCAGCTATGGGAGATGTATTAATACATCCTATTGATTAGATCAGGACCCCTGACAGTCATTTGCAGAGATACCATCTGGCTGCTGTTCCAATGCCTTCACCCAAACAGGACGTGACACCTTATTAATCTCCACCGCCGCTCTATAGACGCTTCGCCTTTTGCGCACAGAAGCCCGACTCTGTCGGAGTGGCAAGCGGAGATGCAGGCGGACCTGAAGGGTGCAAGAAATTAAGGTTATTACACAAATTGAGCCATATGGTCCAAATATTTCAGAGCTGAAATTTACTAGGCAATAAAAATTGCTCCTGCCTTCCTAATGGTGTAAATTACAGTTTAACCATGGCTCTAATGATGTCCTTCTGCTGCCTGTAACCACTCTAACATGAAGGACATTGTTTAAAAAATGCACAGGAAAAAAAAATGAGGGGGGGTTGAAACTCGGGCAGCATGTTTACAATCTGTTAGTTTATCATTAAGAACACAGTGAAGAGTGCATAAACATGATGGCGGCGCGTTGGACCGTGTCTTTGTGTAGACTCGTATACACACAGTTGAAGCAGAACCGCGAGGAGCTCGTTTGGGCCCTGGTGGAACCCGCGCTCATTTGCCAAAAGGACACACAGAGGGGAGCTCCCGACGGCCTGTGGATTTTGATAGTGGATTCCTCTGAGCTTTCACAAACTTTAATCTCATTCCTAGTTTCAGTGACACAGCTGAGGATTTTATTTGTGTAGCTTAAAGATTCAAAAATGTTGGTTGCCTGGTGGTTAGGACATGTATACTGTTTATGTATATATAAAATGTTTATATATATATATATATATATATATATATATATATATATATATATATGTGTGTGTATATATATACACTAAGTAAACACATGCCAGTTAAATCTAATTTCTCATTTAGAGAGCTATGGTTAGTGGTGTGCTTGACTGCGTGTGCTTTTATTTTCTGGAAACAGTCCTGATTGTCATACATAGTCAGATCGCCACATTCAGAAGAGGTAAACGGTACTTTCTTCTGTTTCTTTATGTGTGCGTTTGCATGCATGAGGGGTTTCCTTCATCAGACACCGGCCCACTCTGAAGAACAGCGCGGTGATTCAAGAGCCCTCCATCTGATTGAGGCTTGGCTTGAACAGAACTTTACATCTAAACCACAAATAATTAATAGTGTCAAGGCATCTCAGGATCTGGTTGTCAGTTGTTAGTATGGCAGAACAAAAGGGAAGATTCTTTGAAATGATGCTCTGAATTCTGCATAGACTTTCTCTTAAAGTTAAACTAAGGTGTAGCAGAAATTAGAGCAATGGGGTGATTGAAATGTTTATTAACTGACCCTCATGTTGTTATAAATTTGTAAAATTTCTAAAAATTTCCTTTGTTTTTCCTAACACAAAATATCCCTTCACAATTTTTGTTCATTATAATAAAAGTCATTGTTATTTTGGATTCCAATGACTTTCAATATATGGACAAAAACACATTATTTTACGGCCTGTGAACAGCTCGGGAAAGCACCTTTCTTTAATTTGTTTTAATATCTAGATAAGATTTTTATTATATTCAAGAATCTATGTGTGCATGTGTGTGTACAAAATAAATATTAGACGTTCAGGGATATTCAGAAATAAATGATTTCTTAACAACAAAATGCACCAGTGCGTTATTTTATCTGCCTGAAATTCTCCTACATTTCCAACAGAGTTTGAGTGTAGGTTGCTCAAAACATGACCAAAGGCTCCATTTGATGGTTTTTGATGAGGCATTTCCCAGGCCCTGTAGCTGTTAGCGTGATACTAATAAAATCCAGCTCAGGCTGAAGTCAGCAATGGCAGGCCGGGACAGTATGTCTACTGTATGCAAATGAAGCAGTCCCACACCTTTGAAGGGTCAGGAATCTCCACTTTCATCTAATCAGCATAATTGTTGTGACAAATCCACATGGTTATTCTTAATTAAAATCATCCCCTGGCCCAAGCAGCCCCCAGCGCTGTCACAGGAAATAACACATATGTAAGCAGCTGATGAGACAAGGGAGACCTGTGCTCAGTTGAAAGAGGAAAAGAGGAAAGAAAAAGGGCTTTAAAAGACTTCTTTCCCCTTTACAAATGACTGATTCCCTGAGCTAATGCTAAATGCGCTTCTGACTCTGATATCTCTTTAATGTTTAATCCTTCTTCTGCCTCAATTACATAAAGTCCGAATTCAGGGCTTTTGTCCAGAAACCTGACTGCTGTTGGCTTCTGCAGAGAGGTTTACACATTCAGGTTCATTTGCAATGGGCCTTAATGTAAAGGATTGTTTAGAATTTAAAGTGAGTGTTTTACATAATTTAAATACCCGACTCATTCTCTTTTGAAATAAGAAATGTAATTCTGTAATGTTGAGAAATTGATGTATGGTGGATCTGTGCACACCCAAAAGGCAGCATAACCAATTCTCTTAATCAAAACTTAAACACTTCCCATTTTAGGGATCTGTGCCATAAACATTTATTTGGAAATCTATAACAAAAATCAATTCTCTTAGTCGCTTTTTAATGGCTGCCTTGAGTATCCTGGATGAGGGAGCGCCTGCTTGTTAATGTCTTGGTGCCCGTGTTTAGGAAAGTGTTTGATAGCATTGCCATCTAGGGGCAGGATATAAGTCTCTGTGCTGAAATAAAGTGAAATGAAACAGCTGTCTCTATTGACAATGTGCATATGTTTGCTGGTTTATAGTCCAAATGTTCTCAATTTTTCAACCACATAAAAAGGTAGCGTTTTAAATGCTTCAGTGCCTCCCAGCGTAGTAATGTATTGGGGTGTAAAAATCTGCATAGGGATAGCAGACAGGGGTCTGTAGTTTTATTGTTGATGGTAAGAATTATGTGGTTTGTTTTGTTGTTGTTTTTTTCTGGCCAATTTAATGCTTCTTTTTGAGGAATGAATAATTCTTTTGAAAAAGCAAGCATGTATTTACACAACTAATATTGAGCATGGATGCTAACAGTGTTACATATTTTTTTTCCCGTTATCAGTTAATTTTTTGCTTTTCAATATTGATATTTTTATATATATAATTTTAGTCTCCACTTGGTAAATGATAAGGTTTTTATTATATATATATATATATATATATATATATATATATATATATATATATATATTTATTTATTTATTTATTTATGTGTGTGTTTTTTGCTTATTTTGTTTTGGTGTTTTTTGTGGGGATTTTTTATTTGTTTTGTGTTATTTGGGGGTTTTCTGTTTTGTTTTGGGTTTTTGTAATATACATTTTAGAATAGTTCAATTGTATTTTAGTTGTATTAATTGCTTACTTTTATCAATAATAATGGTTATATTGCTATTTTTATGAAATAACAAATTTTGTGGCTTTTGTATTGTAGGGTAACATTTTTCAAGCTCATGTGTTTGGGTTGGAGCCATACACCACATATAATGTGCGTGTAGAAGCTGTTAATGGAGCGGGTCAGGTGTCTAGTCCTTGGACCACCATTCAGACACTTGAAGCTTCTCCAAGCGGCCTGGCTAACTTCAGCGTGGAGAAGAGAGAACACGGCCGAGCACTGCTGCTACAGTGGGCTGAACCAGCCTATCCAAATGGACTCATCAAAGTATGCCTCCCTCACTGACGGTAACATTGCAATATCAGCTCCAGAATCTGCTATCATTTACCATATTTATATCCACAGATGTACAATATCTTCAATGAGGACAACCTGGAGTTCAGCGGCCTTGCTCGTCAGTTCCTTTTCCGCCGTCTGGAACCCTACACTGTGTATACTCTTGTTCTCGAAGCTTGCACCGAAGCGGGCTGTACAAGGACCGCACCTCAAAGTGTAACCACCGAAGAGGCCGCCCCGTCCTCTCAACCGGCTCCTATGGTACAGCAGGTCCAATCGCGCAGTGTAGAGCTCCACTGGTCTCCACCCGCCCAGCCCAACGGCAAGATCCTGCAGTACCAGCTTCTGGCTGTAAGTCTAGAGGATGGCAGGGTACGGAGTGATGAAGATGACTCAATGAGAGCCAAGATTGTGTTCATCCAGAACGACACCCAGTCTAACAGCTTCTCCTATAATATGTCTGGCCTTCTGCCCTGGAGCAGGTACAAGTTTCGAGTGCGTGTTTCAAATGCGGCAGGACATAGCGATAGCCCGTGGCTCATAGTTCAAACCAAACAAGCTCCTCCTAGAGGATTGGCTCCTCCAGCTGTCAGTCGTGTAGAGGGCAAGCCTAATGAAGTCTTCGTAGCTTGGACTCCTCCTTTGGAGCCCAATGGTGTTCTTCTGACCTACAGGATTCAGAGGGACAACGTTGGCTTCCATTTCAGCTTCGACTCAAGTGTGTTCAACTACACTGATGTGGATTTAACCGCGTACAATCTCTACAGTTACGCAGTCATTGCCTGCACCGTGGCTGGATGTGTTACCAGTGAGCCGACGCAGATCAGGACGTTAGAAGCCGCCCCTGCCAACGTAGAGCCACCAATGGTGTCTGATGTCACTTCCTATTCTCTCAATGTGTCATGGACTGTTCCATCCATCCAAAATGGTGAGATTGTGGTGTATATTCTTAAAATGAACAATGAAGAGGTCTACCGAGGAAAAAAATTAAGTGCACAGGTTTTGGATCTACAGCCACATGTTTCCTATATGCTGGTCTTGGTGGCTTGCACCAATGGTGGCTGCACTGCCAGTTCACCCATTTCAGTCCAAGCAAGAGAAGCACCTCCCTCAGGGATGCTCGCCCCAACACTTAAAGTCACAGGCCCTGAATCGGTTGAGGTCACGTGGAGAGAGCCCATCCAGCCCAATGGAGTAATCATAGGGTACGAACTGCGTCGAAACGGGAGCCTCATTTACACTGGCATGGACACCCGTTACCATGACTTCACCTTACTTCCAAGCGTAGCATACAGCTACATCATCACTGCCAATAACAGTCAAGGCACCACTACCAGTCCACCAACGGTGGCCCGAACGCAGCCTTCAGCGCCCTCTGGTGTGGCTCCCCCCAGACTGCAGTCTCTGGGGCCATTCAGCGTTATGGTGCAGTGGGACCCCCCCGCACGACCTAATGGGGTCATCATCAGCTACTCTCTTTACAAACGTGACCCAGCTGAGCCTAACACGAAACGCTTCATTTTTGCTTCACACCACAGTGCATTTCAAAGCCAAAGTTTCTCTCTTACTGCACTAAAGCCCTACTACAGGTAAACGACTAACAGAGCATCTTTAAATAAAATTGGAAGTAGATATTTTCTTGGTGTGTTGTCCAGCTGCAAACCTAAATGAGCTGGTTAGACTTTTTCATTTGCGGCACCAAAGACAGACGCACTGTTAAAACCAAACGAGGGAAGGAAGAAAAGGAGAGAGAGAATCTTAAAGGGGGAGGGAGTCAACCTTGAGCCTTTTCTAATGTTTCCATCCTTGGCATAGACAAAGACGGTCAGAAGGAGGAGGCAATCAAATGAGGGATGACTAAAGTCTAGAGCTGTATACGTATGTTGAAGTGAAAAACCAGATAAGTGGGGTGATGATAATGGTTCATCAACATTATCAACTCGCCACTCATTGCCTCTTTCAGACGACCTTCCCTTTATTCTCCTGCTCTCCTCTCTTTTCTCCCTTTTCTCCTTCAGTCTATCGCTGGTGACCTTCTGAAGGAGAAAACCTTTAGTCCGTTTATAAATAACAGCACGTTTTACTAGGATAAACACAAAAGTATGTTTTTATTCCTAAATATTCAAAATCAAATAAAAAAGGAAAACAAAAAAAAAGTGGCACTGAAATTTGCATTTCTAGTGGTTGATTATTATTTGTTTATACTTTTTTTATTATTCTTTTTATTATGTGCCCTGTTTTTTTGTTTGTTTATTTTTAGCTGTTAGTTACTTACTGTTTATTTGTTTTGTGTATGTTTGCAGATATGAGGTAAGAGTGGAGGCCTGCACCTTGTTAGGCTGCGCTGCTAGTGATTGGTCTTGGATACAGACGCTTGAGTCGCCTCCTGCTGGACAACCCGCCCCATTGCTGGAGCTGCAAACTAACCCTAAAGGCATACAGACAGTCTTTCTGCTGTCCTGGTCTCCTCCAGCTGAGCCTAATGGGAAACTTTTGCACTACGAGCTGTACCGAAAACACTCTTTAGACAAGCAAAGCCGATCTGTAACTTCACTGGTTTACCGCAACTCCTCAACCTCCTGTCACGATGACAAACTCCTGCCCTACACAGCCTATGAATACCAGGTCACCGCTGTTTCACATTTGACACAGATATATTTTACACTCCAAATTTCAGAATTTACTGTAATTGCCGTATTTGATTTAAAAGTATCTAAATGATTATATTATACAAAGAATGAACAGACTTTTTTATATTTTCTCAAGAAAACAGGACTCTTGTCTTTAGTTGAGTAGTTAGTTGAGTAGTTGGCACAGGGTTGCCATGTAGGTCGTTGTATTATAGTATTTAGTATTTTATATAGCATTTATTAGTGTTCTGAATTGGGTTTTAATTTTATATTTTCAGTTTTTTTATTTTATTTTCATTTTAGTAATTCTATTAAATCTATTGCGTTTGAAAATTCTAATAGTTACACTTTTTTATTTGTATTATTATTATTTATATAGGTTTAATCATTTTACTAACTTTGTTTTTGTTGTAAAGTTGTTTTTATCTGACATTTATATCATTTCTTCATTTTAATTAACGAAAACAATTTTGAATAGTTTCCGCAAGTTTAGTTTTTAGCACGATGCATCCTGAATATGAAATCATCATATCAAAAATATTTTAGCATAATCATATAACTAAACATGATTAAATCTGCCATATAAACTTGTCCTCAAGGAATATTTAATTAGCATGTTTATTTGTTGCTGTTGTGTTAACGCTCTGCTCATCTATACTCTCTCATTCACACAGACAGGCGTTTAATCTAACTCACTATATTCATCGCACCGCCGTCGCCTTACGAGACCTTTCTTAATTGACAGCCTAGCCTTTGGAGCAAAATAACATTAGCATTTGACTGTCAGGCCTGAGAGGCGTGGGCTGATCAGGACTAAATTGATAGAGTTTGCCTGATTGTTCCATCTTATTTATGAGCGGTAATTTATGACAGCTGGCGGGCGGAGCTGAGTGATGACGGACAAGCGACAGGGCCATTAATCTGGGCCTGGCTGAATGCTGATGATTACGATCGAAGCCATTGAATTATCTGTTAGGCCTCCCAAATGTACAAGTATTGGAAAGACCTTTTAATGCTATTGGCTTTCCCCCGGGGAGGTTGCTAACTATCCTGGAAGCATCATTGAGCTCATGCCTACGTCTGATATTTAACAGTATAAATGGCTGTGTGTTGACCGTTTACATGTTTCAAGGAGTCAGAACTACCACTTTCTTTTAACGTTCTTCTCCTAATGTCATGGAGTCGTCTCCCTTTTTGTTGTGTTTCATTTCACTCGTTCTCACACAAGGGCATGTGTCCCTGTGAAATCAAACCCATCCCATGTTAAGAGGCTACATATTTTATTGACACTTTTATGTCAAATCTTAATTAGCCTAGTGCTCATAACAGAAAAGGGAACTTTTGGCCCTGTGTCTATGACTGGGGGCGTGGCCACGGCCAATAAGGGCCTGTCTCCGGGCAGATTCGGCCCTAGCGGTGTACACCCACATCCATTAGAGCTCGCTCATGAAATAGTTTTATTTTCCCGCGTTAATTACAGCTCTGTATGCAAGTGCTTCGGTGGCAATAAAACGTCTGCGCCGCATACAAGGGCATGAAGATGTCCTGGCTGACTCCACTTTTAAATGTAGCGGCCATATCTCTTTTCACCAAATTCCTATCCGAGAATCAGCGTGATTTATCAGTGAGAAATTAAGGTTATCTCATTTCTTTGTCCTGTGCTCATTCCTAACGCCGCTTTTTGACACAAGCGAACCGTCACTCTTTCCTTCTCACTGTCTTCCTGCCAACGTGACCTTTTCTCTCTTTGGGTGACAAGAGGCTGTTTCCGTGACCGCCCTCTTTCTCTTCTGTCACACCTCTGTCGCCCCTTTGGGCTCCGACACGTTTAGTCGTCACTTTGGCAGTGGATCGGGTTCGGATGGGAATGTGAAATCAGCCGGTGCCTCGTGCAGTCTGTGCGTATTGCCACTTAGATCTATCATCTGGATTGATCACGGTGTAATTGCCTATTATTGAGGCTAATTTAACCCTATCCACAGGAACATCCATCTGCCGCTGCTATTATAACTGACAATCTACAAATTACTTACTCATGCAAATAGCGACCCCAGATGACCTTTTCCTACTCTTCCTGTGTAATTATACAAACAGCTCGTCTAGTAAATAAGATTACTTCACCTTTCCATGTGTTCATTTACTCCTTGATGAAGGTGAAATTTAATTTTCATGTAGATTCAGGCTGGAGTGATTCTGTAATGGATGCTGATGTTTTGGCTATTAATGACAGCAGGGCTTCGAGAGCTCAAGACTACTGACTCCTCAAAGTAGTTGAATGAGTAGTTTCCTTTTGCAAAAGGCGCCAGGTGGGTTCATCAGGTGAAGGTGACTCTTCTTTGAGAAGAGGTTGGTGTAGAGTCTCCGTTCTGTCTGCTGGGCCATTTCAGAGCCGGTGTGGGTATCAGAGCCGGTCTTATATCAGCTCTGCAGGTGTGAGGAGACCATAGGCGTCTCGATGCACACACCTGTAGCACTGCACATTAAAGTTCTTTACTTAAGAATGGCTATACTAGTTGGCATTGGAAAAAATGATAGGGTGAAAAATTGTGATGAATGGTGAAGCTGTGGTCTAGCGAGCAGTCAAAAATGCTAAATTGCTGTGAAATAATTTTTTTCAGATAGCTAAAGTAAATCAACAATGTGTGCTCTATATTTTGGACAGAGCAAGGTTTTTGTTAAAACTACAAACGTAACTCCTGGCAAAATGCCAAAATGCATTAGGATTGCTAGTTTTTAGTTTTATAGAATGTCAAAACCCCTTTTTCTCTGTTTTCTTTGTAGAGCTGATTTCTACTGCAGGTTTTACTTAAAAAAAATTTTTACTATTTAAAACGCAGCCACAAAAATAATATTTAACGAACGCTAATTGCGTTTAAAACATTTAAAATGAAATGTTAAAGATGCTTAAAATACCTATAATGCCTTGTAGCGTACGAGTAATGTTGGCGCTTATTTGCAGTGTCCATCAGTCAACGCTAGTGTCCTTGTGGCATCTCTTCACATCAATAAAATGTTAAATTCAACAAAAACCTCTTAAATATGCCAAGTGTATTTTGTCCATCACTATATATGTGTACTATAACAATAATAATAATAATTATTATTATTATTATATAGCATTTTTATGTTATAAATGTGTTATATATTTATATGTAAATGTACAACGTATGTATTTTTGACTATCTAGGTGTGGGCTGTAAACTCAGCAGGTCGTGCTGGTAGCCCCTGGGCTCAAGGTCACACAGGTCCAGCTCCTCCAGAGGGGTTGAGCCCTCCTAAATTCCTGCACATCCTCGCCACCTCAGCTGTGGTGGATATCAGCCCACCCACAAAGCCAAACGGCATTGTCAGCCTCTACAGAGTCTTCACACAAAACAAAGACTCATACCAGCTGGTACCTATATATATTATATATAACAAATATATTTAAGCAACCAAGAACTTTTTTATCATTTATAGGTAAAAACTGTAACGTTCTCTTTCCTGCAGCTGTCTGAGGGGATGTCCCACCAGCAGACTCTGCACGGTCTTAGGCCCTTCACTGTGTATGCTGTAGGTGTGGAGGCCTGCACCTGTTTCCTGTGCTGCAGTCGAGGTCCCTTGAGTGAGCTCCGCACCCAGGCCTCTGCTCCGACCCAGCAGCCCCCGCCTCGTCTAGTCGCTCTCACCTCTCGCTCAGCTCTGGTGGAGTGGGACATGCCTCTTCAGCCCAATGGCAACATTGAAAGGTGCAGATCTCACAGAAAGAAAAAATCCATAATATAAAAAAAATAAATAATATCATCAATGATTTTAGCATAATCAAAACATGATTCATATTTAAGGATTAAGTATGCGGTTTGTACTGTGTTAAAATGTTTCCTTGTGTATTAAAGTATCAAAATATCGCCTTGTTCACTTGAGCAGTTTAGCCTAGCAACACAACAACCAATGACATGGGCTTGGGCAGGACTCCAGCACTCTTTTTTTTTTCTCAGCAATGTCAGACTGGGGGAGTGTTTGAAAACATTTTAATACTCTAGCCATTAGCAGCAGGTAATAACAAAATTCACCATTAATATACGAAAAGTATTTAAATAAAAACCTCTATTTAATTTAGTTTACCTCTATATAAACTCTATATGCACACTACTTTTTTATTCCCAAGAATTATTAAGGAACAGTGGTGCTGCATCTAAGTGTTTGTTGTCACTTTTTAAAAGATATCACGCTGACACCGAACGTTTGAATGCTACGCTTTTTAGGGTTAGGGTTAAGGCAGTCCTGTAGAATAAATATTTGTCTCTTTCACTTTCGATGTGTATAGCTGTGAGCTCCACGTGAGAGAATCCTGTCCTCAGCCGCTGCAGCCTGTCCCTGTAAGCTGTGTCACTGGCCCTGTGGAAATCACTTTCTTTGGACTGGGGCAGAGCTTCAACATCACTGGTCTGCTCCCCTATGCCAACTATGAGCTGTGTGTAGTGTCTTACAATAACATGGGCAGCACCGTGTCTGACTGGGTCTCCATCACCACGCTCAAAGAACGTAAGGACTCTCTACGAGACACTTGTATGGCTCTGATTGCCATAAACGACATTCATCTTGCCATCAAACATTCTTAACTTATCTTGCCACCTAAATCAGACCTTTCTCTTGCTGTTGTTTTGTAGCTCCTCAGTATAAGGAGCCATTTGCGGTGCACAGTAACCTCACCACAGTGTTTGTGGACTGGAGCAGCTCTTTCTTTTTGAACGGACCTTTGAGAGAATACAGTCTAACCGAAAACAACCTGCGCATCTACAGCGGCTTCCACAGCTCACTATACATCCCACGCACCTCTGATAAAAGTATGCCCATAGGGTTATACTATCACCTCCGGGACTGATGTATTTCTTTTTTTGTGAAGCTCACTGGTTCTTTTTCATTGTGTCCTTTTCTCGTCATCTCTTTTCTCTTCAGCCTTTGCATTTCAGGTTACGTGCACCACTGACAGCGGCAGCGCCAGCTCTCCTGTCATTAAATACAACACGGCCACTGGCGTAGGTATGTTTGCTCCAGACTGGCTGGTGATTGGGCAATATTTCCATTCTGTCTGGGTGGAGTCACTAGCAGTGTTGCAAACTCGTAATCTTCATCGACACTAAAAATAGACACTAAAAACTTTTTTTTAGGTATTCCAATATAACAAATGGTTCAAGTCAAACTAGATGAATGCAACAAAAGGTATTGTTGCAGACATTTTAGCTCATTTTAAAAGCTCCAGAGCCTCATTTGGAAAAACACTCCTATGGCATTAAGCCACCCAAAGGTAAATATGAGAAACATACTGTAAATATGTGGTGTTTCACAGTGTTTGCTGCAGATATGCTATGTAAAAATAGATTATTCCTTTTCAGTATGGAAAATTTAAAAACAAAAAAACCTGGGCAACCAAACCAGTCATTTTTTTAGATACATGCATCATCTGTAATCTGAATAAATAAGCATTGCATTGATGTATTTATTGATGAATTTGTTAGGATAGGGCAATATTTGGTTGAGATTTGCAATATTGAGAAAATTGCCTTTGAAGTAATCCGAATGAAGTCTTTAGCCATGCGTATTACTAATCAAAAATGAACATTGAATATGGAACATTATCTTTACGTAACATAATATTGATTTTTTTTCCATAAATTAAAAAAAAGATTATTTTGACCCACACAACTGCTGCACTGGCACATTTATCCAAAGCTACTTACAATTGGGCAATACATAAAGCAACTCATCTTAAAGAGGCCAACAGACCGAGGAAGTGTGTTGACTGGTCTTGTAGTCCAGGCTCACATATATATACATTTATAGTATGTTTTTATCTGTTCTCTGTTTTTAAACTACCTTTAACCGTTTTCATTTTGAATAATTTTTCAATCATTTGAAAAGTTTAAAATAATTTATTTTATTGCTGATACACACACACACATACAGATAGATATATATTTTTTTTTCCTTTTCTGATTATTTTGCACATTGAATTACCATTGTGTATGAAATGTGCTATATAAATAAACTTACCTTGCCTTGCAATCTCATCTGTTTCCCCACAGATGCCGTGGAGTCGAGTTCGGGAGGTAAAACAGGTTTGCATGAGGCTGAATACAAGTTCTATACAGAGTTGTGGTTCATCATTCTCATGGCGTTTCTGGGGCTGCTGCTGCTGGCTCTGTTAATGGGTCTGGTGCTGAGAAGAGCCCTGAGCAAGCCCCCCTTCATCAGGGAGAGACCTCCGATTGTGCCCCTTCAGAGGAGAAGTACCAAGTATCCACCTAATGACACCTATCTGGTGAGAATGATGTTTTCTAATTCACAAGGTCTGTAACACTTGCTCTAACGTTCTGCCATTTTTGAATCAATTTTCAAATGTGTATGTTAAATACAAAAGATGCCCTTTTTCTGTCTTCAACAATGCTTACTCGACTGTTTACGCTCAAAACGCATGCACTTCCTTCAGATGTCCAGAAGAGGGAGGGATAACACTGCTTTTCCTCACTCCTTCCTTCATAAACGCAATAACACTGTTCAGATTAGCATATTACTATTTATGCAAAACCCCTCAAAAATTTTGGGTCAGTAAGATTTAATTTTTCATTTTATTTTACGTAAGAATATATCCCGAATAAAAGTACTGAATATATCAAGTGACAATAAAACATTTATAGTGTTGCAAAATACTCTTTCTATTCATCATACAATCCTGAAAAATTTCCTGAATTTCCTGAAAATTTCCAAATGAATAGTAAGACAATCATCAAATCATCATGATTTCCGAAGGTTTATGTGACACAAAAGACTGGAATAATGGCTACTGACAGTTCATCACGAAAATGTATTACATTTTTGAATGTATTCAAATATATATTTTCAATGATATTGAACAGTTTTTCCTGTAAGGTTTGATGAAGTAAAGTCTGATTGCTAAGAGCCAGATAAACACTCCCAACATTTAAAGGAATAGACCCAAAAATAAAATCCCTCAGGCCAACCAACATGTAATGTTTTCTTTTCTCCATCACAAAAGATCTAGAGAAATGTAACTGCATTTCCTCTCTTACTCAGCAGTGAATGGGTGCCGTCAGAATGCGAGTTCTAAAAAAATCACAATAATCTACAAATAATGCACACAGCTTGAGTCCATGAATAAGTTGAACTGCAGTAATGCTGCACTTCTCCAAACCTTTTCTGATAAAGAAATAATCTCATCTACATCTTGGACAGTCTGAGAGCAAATTTCGATTTTTGGGTGAACTGTTCCTTTAAGTTGTGGCCTTTCTCTTGAAATCTGCTGTGTGTCCTTTAACTTTCTGTGCCCTGCGCTGTTGTGGCCGCTCCAGAGACCTTCCTCTGAGCTCTGCTCTAACCATGCTTCTGCTGCTCTGCTTCAGCCCGATGCACCGATGGTAAGCTCCTCTCTCTCTCTCCTCTTCCCAGTTTGACAATATACCGGACTCCTCCTGCAGTATAACACTAAAGCGTTTTGCCATGCGCGCTGAGGTACAGGCTCTCTAGATTATCACCATAGCCTGCTGCGTTGGCATGTTTTGCCTTTTTCTTATACTAATTACAAACACTTACGTGTAAGTATTCGTGCCACGGACAAGAATGCTTTTTGCTTTCCGTTATGCTTTGGGTTTTGTTTTGCCGTCGAGTCTGTGGCAGCGCATGCAGAATATATATATACGCACAACCCTTTTCATTTAATGGCCTGCTTTTGACATTTGCTCGTCAGTTTGATTTGATTGATTTGACTGCATGCGACTGACTAAGTGTGCACTTATGTGTGTGTGTGCGTGTGTGTTTGATGTAATGTGTGTTTGTGATCAGGGTCTGACTGACACTAAGATCGGAGGCGCCAGCAACCACAGCTATCAGGCCAGCATGTCTGTGCTGCGTGTTCCCAGCCAGAGCCAGCTCAGCCGTGCATATTCCCAGAATTCCTTGCACCGGAGTGTTAGTCAGCTGATCGACGCGCAGGATAAGAAGTCTCTGGGTGGTGGTGCGTGGGACGCTGACCTGCATGGCACTGACAGCGGCATGGTAAGATGATGAGGAGGAGGATGATGATGATGATGATGATGATGTAGAGTAAGCATGTGTTAGAATGATTTTTGAAATAAATGTTTGCTTTGGTATCACAAGAATAGATTACATTTTAAAATATGTGACCATGTCACCTTTTTAATTTATACAGCTGGAATCTGAGGGTTAAAAAAAAAATTAAATACTGAAAAAATAACCTCTATCGTTGTCCAAATGAAAGTCTTAGCAATGTATATTACTATTGAAAAATTAAGGTTTATTATATTTAGAGTAAGACATTTACAAAATATCTTCATGGTCTTTATTAAATATCCTAATGGTTTTAAAGTAGATTACACTTTTATTAAAATAAAACGCACTTTTTTAAAAAACTGTAATAGTACTGTTTTTATTGTATTTTTGAATGGAAAAAATATACATTTTTCAAATAAATGCATCCTTAATGATCATAACAGATATTTATTAAAAATATATTTTTACAGTGTTTTGAATGGTAGTATATTTAGTTTAGTGGAGATCCAAACAGAATAAATTTAGAAGAATCAATCTCTAGAATGACACAAATGACCATCACAATCATGTAAAAGACCAACATTCATTTACATGTACTTTTATATTAATGTAATCGTTCCTGATGTGTTTCAGCAGCCTGGTGAAGGAATTATGATAGCTATTTGTAATATTTATTTATGTATTTGGCTTTTTCAGTATGTGGGGGATGAGGAGTTTGGGGAGACCATTAAAAGCTACAGCTCAGTGAAGAAGGAGCAAACCATGTTTACAGACACTCACCTGTAAAGTGAGCACACACCTACCACGTGCTTGGTGATGTAGTTCTTCTCCAACTTATTACGTAGCTGAGTGTATATCACATTTACTACAAAAAAGACAGATGAATGCAGTATATGTATGAAATAGAAAAGAAATAGTTTGGAGATCACCTTCACTTGGTTTATTTGATCATGACAAAACAAATTAGCTGGATTTCATAATGCTGGATTTTTTTTGGAAGTCAGAGGTGTAATGGTCATTTATGTTGCAGCTAAGTGTTGACTACCTCTGACGTCACCTTATTGCTTCCATTTAATTCCTAATTCCCTTTCTTTACTTTATTTACATTACAGTCTTGTTTTATTTTGTTTACAAGAAAAGTGGTTGAATATCACATTTTTAAGAAATTACATTGTCTCTATCTATCTATATATATATATATATATATATATATATATATATATATATATATATATATATATATATATATATATATCTATCTATATATATATATATTTAATCTATATATATATATATATATATATATATATATATATATATATATATATATATATATATATATATATATATATAAAAATGTTGTCCTGTGGTGACAGCAAACATCCAAATATCATGAGAAAGATGTTACAAATATGTTCATTCTTTAAGTTGCAAGTATCATAAGAGCGGTTTATTTTGGATGTTAGAGGGTTGTTGTTGTTGTTTGCTGTCACACCACAGGACACACTGGTATCTCATCTACCCATATATAGACACAGGGTGAGCAGAACGTACTTTTGCTCCGATGTGTTTAGCACTGATGCAGAGAGGAAGCAGTCCGTTCTGAAAATAGCACTGTATTATCATAGCTTTAAATGGAGTCTTACGACTGGCTGTGCAGCTATGAAATATTACCGCAATCATAAAGTATTAATGACTGAGTCTCCAAATTATTCATGCCAACACAGAGTTTATCTCTTCTGTCTCTAAAGACACATGAATGAGGAAGATGGTCAGTCTGGTAGACGTGTCCTGTGTTCATGGAAATGTTAGCTAATGTGTTGTGCCTGCTAGACTGAGCAATAGTGCGGACACATTCGTGACGATGCCAATGGATCAAGTGTCTTCAATGTTATTCTCCACAAATCGTCATCATTGTTACATGTGAACGTGATTTTATTACCAGAGGTTGTTTTAAACCTGTATAGCGTGAATATGTTTAATTACACATGCGTCGTTATTATTTCACATAGATATTAGCAAAGATGAAACAGCACTATCCTAAAAAAAAAACCCACACATTTTTACATAACCTTTTTTTAGGAGTGTCAGTATTATTTATTGTTGCAATAATTTATTTGTAATTTTTTTTATAAAACAGAGATTAAACAGAGGTTTGTGGTTATGTTGTGTCGTACGCTCATATTTGGACAATCTTGTTGTGAAATGTAAAAGAAAGTTGTTTGTAATGTCGATGTTACCATGCTTATTAAAAAAAAAGATATATGGGAGTCTGAGAGGCTGCTTTGTTTGGTTACTTTATTGTGCCACCGGAAATGTACAGATGCTCAGTACCGATCTGTAGTGCATGTACCATTTTCTTTTTTTACATACTTCATGTAGCATAAACGTTCATCCTATAGCCACCATCTGTGCAGCAGGTAAGCCAGTCTTGTTAGATAAACCACAAATAAAGACTCTTGTCTGAAGATAAAATTAAAACACAAATCAGGTTATGGCTGCATTTCTGAAAGCAAGCATAAAGAATCATACTATTGTCAATTAAATATTCCCCAACGCCGAGACATCTCAGAGAGCAAATAAATGACATAAGTAGATGATAAAAGTACAATGTTCAGTGAAATATATTTTATTTTAGCTTGCTCACAACAGATATGTATAGTAAATGTATTATATGAAATTAGATTTATAAGCAACATAATTTTGAGAAATGAAACGGATTTTGATTTAACTGTATTATTTTATTTTTCTAGCTTGGTGCTGTTGTCAACTGTTTCTTTTCATGTTTTAGGCTGTAAAGCCTCCTGTCAGCACTATCACTGATTGCATAGCATTAATGAGATCTCTTTTCCTTTATATAAAGTACTTCGTTAAAGGCATTCATTTAGTTACAATTACAATAATAATCTCACTTAGCAACATATAACTACATTAATAGCCTTTACTGGATATGTATCACCGATTGCTAAATATATATACTGTACATTTTCTCTTGTAGGATATACCCTTTACACAAAGTGGAATGGCTGGAAAGAAAGTGTCCATGCTCATCAGTGGACGATGCAAAATTACCTTCATGTCAAATATAAATAACTCTTTACAATATATTCTTAACAGAAGTGAAAATGCAAATGATACAATTATGACATTATTCATGTTAATTTCGACATGAGACGTTTGCATTGTATCATTTTAAATACAGAGCTAATCTGTTAGTACAAATCTTTTTTTTTTTCATTTAAATCTGTCAGCTGTCTGTAAAACAAACCTTTTTTTTCTCATTTCTTTCGTTTTGATAAGCGTCTTATCCTACCAGTAAAAACCTAGCTTGACCTAAATCAGTTGAGATAATCCAACTAACTCGCATCAGAAAGAGAGAAAGAAAAGCTCAGTCTATTTTGATTTCTTGCAGCAGTATGCATCTAAATTAGCAAAAGGCACTGGATAAATCCCAAAAATGGAGAGAGCAAGTAAAAATCCCCTGCGGACGCATGCTGAGAGTTCAGAGAGTAGAAATCATCTGAAAGGCTCAATGAAGAAAGAAACAGATTATGTCAAAGAAGGCTTCTGATTCCTGCAGTCTTTTAACCTGAACTTCAAACCTGATAATTAGCTGAAGTCCCGTTCTTTCGTTATAAAGGGATGGATGTAAAGTGCATCACGGTGTGCTGAGGGTACCGTTAGTGGCCAGTGGCGTCAGCATGCTAATTCAGACCTTAGCAACATCTGAACCCCTATTTGGCTTTTCTTTCTTTCGTGGAACACAAAAGCCGTCGTGCCGAAACTGATCTTTTAAATACAATGAAAGCAAATGCAAAAAAGGACAAATTTAATTCTATTCCTCAGAACTTAATTAAATCGTATTAAGTATTAAATCGGCTTTCGTTGTATGGAAGAGAGCAGCAAAAACATTCTGAGAAACTTTTCCTTTGCTGATCCACAAAAGAAAATCCTGTGGGTTTCAAACGACACGAGGGTTAGTATATTCTTTATTTAAATTTTCTTCACGATTTCGTTTTAGGGTGGACTATCTAATGGGCAAAAACAATAAAAATGTTTAAAATTTTGCAGCGCAGGGGTACAAAGACTGAATAATAATTAATGTAGTCACTCTTTATGGATTTCCTCCAAGGAATGAAAAGTAAATGAATCAGATTTTTAAGCCTGTAAAAAAACAGCAAAGAGAGGATTAGGTCCATAATGCTGAAGAGTCGTCTCTCTGACAGAAGTGAAATTATTCTTTCATCTGGTTAACAGACAGGTGAAATTGACATGGCATGTTTTTGTGCACGTTCTCTTTAAATCGGTCCACAGTGAGTGAGTTTTTTTTTTTAGCTGCCGGCTGCCGTCCTGCCAAACCTTCACGTGTACGTTCTGAAACGGTTCGCTTTCGAAATCATCCGTTCATCTACTTTCTTTTTCCTTTCACTGACTACTGTGTATCTGTGTAAAGCGTCACTCACACGCTGCGTCCGGAGCCTTGCGATGGCGTGGGGAAGTGGACACTTTAGTTGGCGAGGGAGAGGCGGTGCTGGACGAGTCGCTGCCCCCTCCATCAGCTCCGGCCGGTGGTGGGGGGCTCAGCTGTGGAACCGGAGGGGCCTTTTTCCTGCTTAGAAAATTAGCTTCGAATGCCCCCCTCCTCCTGCCTCCATCCTGTCTAGAGTCTACAGCGCCTTCCTCCGTCGGATGGGCCCTTCGTCGCTGGTCTCCGGGGCTGTCCGGGGGTTTGCGTGCGGCTGCAGGGTGGCTTTCAGATGATCTGGACCCCCAGAGGTCAAAGGTGGAGTTCCTTTTGTCCAGGTCCTCGGCGTTCTCTCCCGCCGACTGACGCATCTCGTCCTCCGTGGAGCCGCACTGTCCGTGGTTCTCCAGCAGGGCCTTGGTCAGGTTCATGCCGTGGAAGTCTCTGTAGCTGTGGAAGCTCTCGGTGCGTCGAGCGCGGGCCAGCAGGGGGCTCTCTCGGTACGGCCGCAAGGCTCCATACGTGGCCGTCTCAGGGATGGGCTCCTGAGCCTGCAGCTGAAGACTGTAAAAAAGACCAAATACAATTTTGTGTTGCTAAATCATTACAAATCTAACCTTACAAGATCATTAAAGGAATGCTTTACTCAAAGTATTACAATTTTAATATGGTTCATTGGATGTTAATATGGTAATATTACTTTGAAATGTATATCTTTGCAAAATAAACATAAACGTAGCTCATGCATCATTTGCATTTCTTAGTCATTTAAAAGCTTTCTCTGTATAATAGGATGTAATACATTGATAGTTTATTTGTGATTGCCATAATCATTTGTAATTTTTTTTTTTAATATGTGCCTTCAAAGATGTGAAAAATTATCAAACTTTTTGCTCTCTTCTTATAAAGAAAACCTGAAATATAGCATCAGTCAGCATTATTTTCTGGTATCTGTGATGACACAAAGTGGTTTATTAGATATCATTAAAATTATTCAGAATAATTTGAATGCACATTTCAAAATCGAAATTTCTATCACTTTATTTTTGAAGAAAACCAGCTGTCTTTAGATAATTTTGGACATCATTTTCCTTTCGTCTTGCGTGTAATGCCTGACAAAGCAGCATTTGTGCACTGTTTTGTGTGCAGTTGTTCCCAGGGAACATTTTTACCACTCCAACAGCGCCTCCCACTGGCAGAGAATACATATGCTTTTAGTCTGCCTAGCCGTTTGCCAGACACAACGTAGGACAGCTACACAATCACTACACATTTTGTTTCTTCAGAAGGCGGGTCTCATCAGCCGCCTTTGCCTGGCTGGGAAGAGAGGTATTGTAATTTTTTGAAGCTTAAAGCATTTTTCACCAAGCATGAGAACAAAATCAAGACTTTGTAAAAGAGCATAATAGGACCCCTTTAAGTTGTTTCAGCTTGAATACCAGAATGACAGCAAAAATTGAAGATCTAAACAGTTCATCTAGCGTCCAAATCACTGCACTACAATATTTTAGACAAAGGCTTCTGGACTGCCGTACCTGGAGCAGGACTCTCGCAGCCGGCTGTGCTGCAGCACGGAGGGGGCGGGGCTGATGTTGGGCGTGGCACAGCGAGATGTGCTCAAATCACATTGGTCAAGCAGCTTCAGCAGCTCCTCCTCAGTTGGACCTCCCACCTCTGCAGACAGGTAACAACATCATTTCACAACTGTATCAAACAGACAAGTTATTTCCCTCATTTTGTCCTCAGTAATAATCCGACCTGGTTCCCGCTTGGCTTTGTCTTCACTCTTGTTGACCGTGTCCATGGCGGTGGTGAGGTCCCACATCTGAATGCTCCCGTTTGCATGTCCAGTAAAGAGGTAACGGCGGGGTCTGGAGCCCATGCGGCTCGAGCCTTCACACTCTCGCACTGTGAAGCATGTGATGGTGGTGCCATCTACAGCCTGCACCTCACATATCCTGAAATACAGAGATGAATGTAGAAATAAATGTTCAAATATCTAAGCTAACACTTTCTACAAAGCTCATATTTATAATACATTAAAAGGGTATTCTTAAGGCATTATAATGAATGCATAACGCATTATACGAACCTTAAAAAGTGAATAATCATAAAACAATTAGAATACATCGTAATATTTATGTATTTGTAATTATAACTTTTAAGAGTATGATTATTTATAACACACAATGAACACCATATTAAATCTACTTCACGTATAATGGACTATATCATATATTGACATTGTTATTTAAGTACCTTATAACATCTTGTGAGTGGTTAGGTGCTGAGTGTTATTTGAGTGTTTCCTGTGAAGCTAATATTGAGCTGGCTAATATTTCAATGTTTTTTATATAAACCTTAGAGTATTAGTAGAATCTGGTAGGGTATATAGAATGTTCACATACTTGCAAAGTACACTATACTTAGTAAGTGTTAGTATAAATTTAGCTGACACACTACTAATACTTTAATAAGGCTAGATGACATGTAGCTGAAGAGAAACTTATCAATAGCCGTCTAAAGGGTACCATCAAAATAATAAATAAACTGATTTTACAAAAATAAAATGTGTCATATTACACATTCAAGTGATCTGATATCTGATCTAATGGTTGTTTGAGAAAAAAAAAAGTTATTACATATAAGTGGTATTTGTCCGCTTTAAGTAACATGAGTAAAATGGCAAGATAAGAGATTTATAATGCATATGAGAAATATAATACATTGTAACTTAAGTTGATGAATCATGTTCATTGTGTGTTATAAATGATTATACTCTTAAAAGCTATAACCACAAATAAGTAAATATTATAACACATTAAACTTATGAATATTCATGAGATGGTACAACATGTTATTTATGATGCATTATGCATTCATTATAATATCTTAAGGATACCCTTATAATGCATTATAAATACATTATAAAGAGTCGGGTGTTATCAAATTTTGTATTATCTCTTTAAGTTGGTATTTTTAATAGTACTCTTAATATCCATGAACAGCTACATGAAATATTTATTCAGCATATTATGCAATGTGCAATTTTCTTGTGCAAGAATTAAATGTGTCCCAAAATGTACCTTTTTCCGGTAGAGGAGAGACGAACAAAGAGTTTGTTGGTAATAGGAATGACTTTCTGAATGAACACCTGTTGGTCATCTCTCTCTCCAAACGGACCTGAATGGAGACAGTTAAAGAAGTGATATTTTGCTTACAACAGCTTCTTAGTTCTAATTGTACCGATATATTGGAAATATACAAGCAAGTCTCTCACCAATGTCATTGCCGGAGGAATAGCTGCTGTGGCTCTCCGTCTCCTCCAGAGAGATAATCTTAAAGGAGGCCAGCGGAGTAGATCCTGGCTGAGTGGAGATCATGCCTCTGAAGCGTGTCACCGTCCATGTGCGTACGTGATTATTGTCAGCACACACTTCAACAGAAA
Organism: Puntigrus tetrazona; assembly: GCF_018831695.1. Taxonomy (NCBI): domain Eukaryota; kingdom Metazoa; phylum Chordata; class Actinopteri; order Cypriniformes; family Cyprinidae; genus Puntigrus; species Puntigrus tetrazona. Next base: position 11,137,792 of record NC_056715.1, on the reverse strand, counting down.
CAGCTCAAAATTACAGACCACCACCACCATTTTGAGCTATACTGTCCTATATCTGAGCAGTTTACCTGAAACTAAATGCTTTTCTGAGAGCATAATCTTAGTGACTGGGCTGCGGTGGACAGTGAAGGTCTGGAAGAGCTGTGGACCAGATCCAACGGTCTCTGGATGCTGCACGATGACACGCACGGCCCCTGAGCTGGTCCCGTAGGCGATCTCAATCCAGTTCCCACTCACACCTGCAAACACAGCGAGATCAGCGACTGACCAGACTAACCACTCCATTCATCTTGGAAAGACTAGTTAATCATCATTGGAAGTACTGGTTTTAGGAGTCAGGTAGACACTGAGGGCTGTGATGGCATCGTTCGATGGGTCGTGGTACAGCTCTGTCACCAACAAGTCATTGTCCTTCATTCTCAGCGGAAACTTCTGCATGTCTGAGAGTGGAGAGAATATGGTCAAGTCCTTCCTTTATCATCTTCTCTTTTAACATGTTACGTATGCATACTAGAAGTATTTCATATGGTATGGCAATTATACAATTCTTTTTCCTTTTTTATTTTTGCATTTAATTTTAATAGGACAGATCGTAGCTAACAGGAAGCAAAGCAGTAGACATTTCAAATGTAAAACGGTTTTAATGCATTTAAAAAACACACTACACACTACAGTTCAAAATAGTTCATATTTTTGAATGGAACAAAAAAAAAAACAGTAATATTGTTGTGCTGCTTAATATTTTTATGTAAAACGATACACTGGTCAAAAACAGCTTTCATTTGAAATATAACTATTTGTAACACATTTTAATGCATTCATTTATTTAACAAACAATATACTGATCCACAACTTTTAAATGGTAGTGTATTCATTAATTAAATTTATAACTAATAAACATACATTCCTTACATTAAAATCTCACAAAACATTAGGCTTTAAACTTCAAACACAGCCCTGCATTAGGATGATGAATTACATATGACTTTTTCACCTGTTTACTATGTTAAATGAATTACATTGATGCCTTTATGCAATTGTAATTCAATTTTGGACACTGATTCTGGTACTGCCGGTTGCACATCTCATTAACCACTCGCGTCAGAGAAAAATGAATTCAATGCAATCCAGGAGAAGATAAGCAGCTTACCAATATAGTAAATTGAGCCGTTGTTACAGCCCAGCAAGAGGAAAGAGCCGGCAGTGTCACAGCTTGTGATGGGCACCACATCCTGCACCTGTACAAGTGATTGCATTGCAAATGAAATCATCAAATATGAACCTTGATGATATGCTTGAATCTAGTATAAAATTGAAATAGCTTTACCTGCCAGTGCTGGGTGACAGCGTTCCACACTCCTACCTTCCCCGTGTGACTGGTGGCGACCAGCTGACTCCCAATGAAGAACAGAGAGTCGACTGGTACTCCAAGACTGAACACACCTTCACAAAGAGAAACATTATCTTTAAAGGGGTCGTATAATGCAATTTCGAGTTTTTCTTTCTTTATGGAGCGTTACAAGCTGTTAGTGCATAGATAAGATCCCTAAAGTGGCAAAGATGAACGTTTCAAAACCAAAGCGTTATTTTTTTTTATAAAAATTATTACTTGTCCACACCCCCTTAAAATATCTCTTATAAATACGCCCCAACTTTTAAATGCCACAGAATGGTCTTATTTTCAAAACATCGCCCAACGTTCTGGAAACGCTGTGTGTCGCTGTGTGAAAGTGAAACTACTTTCTGCTTCAAAAAGAGGAAATCAATGACTTATCAATCAACTAGAAATCGGTTACGCAGTTATCGAAGTTACAACTCTGCAATAACAGTCTGGCGCTTCTGACTCACAACTTTTTAAGTAAGTTAGATTTCCTTATTAAAAGAACCTGCTCTTTATTTTTCTAGCACAAGTTTTGAGCAGTGTAGTGTAGTGCTTGTTGTTTGTGGTTTCTTCGATCCCAAATGCAGAAATGGTGTTATGTTTATGAGGTACGATGCAACTTGACACGTAAAAAGGCACTACTAAGTTTTTCTAAATTATAATCTGTAATTATGTCCTTACTGGACGCAACAAATGCCTAATTTGTAATGGCTTTCGTTGTTTTTGTGTCACAGCAACAAGACACAGCATCACGTTATGGTAGGGGCATAAGATTTCCTTGAGATGCTTGTGGTATTAGGCCAATCACAACGTACTGGACAGGTGGCCAATCAGAGCACACCTCGGTTTTTAGAATGATGAGCTTTGTACAAATCGACTCCTTTCAGAAGGCAGAGCTTAGAGGAGAAACAATAATGTACAGTAAGTAGAAAATGATGTTTTCTGAACCTTAAACTGCATAAACACATTGCATTTTTTACCTATTTCATTTCCGCTCCCTCCATCCTGGATACTCCACAATATAATGCTGCTCTCTGACGATGCTGCCACCATTTTGTCTTTATCTCCATGTGGGCCGCCTACAACTTTTGCATTGAGTGCCACACGCTCAATGGCCCAGTCCAGGTAAGGGCTGGAAAACACTTGCTGCCAGCCAGATGATTCCTTTATCCTAAAAACAATCCCAGTCTGTTGAGCATAACACTTGTAATTTTACATTTTAAAGTCATATGGTCTGTAGCTTTACCTGTAGCATATGACAAAATGAGCATAAGCTGCTACGATCCAGTTATGATGGCCGGCGACAATCAGCACCTTCCTAGGGTCCACCGGTGATCCTATTGTAATATTTTAAAAACAATGCCTCAGTATGTTAATGCAGAAGTAAGCTGAAATGTTGATGCTAGCCATTGCCTTCTGTGATACGGAAAAAAACAGTGAAAGTGTTTACGTGCTTGTGTGTTCAAAAGAAGAAAGAAGAGGTTCAAAAGAGGTTTTTCAATGACAGAATTTTCATTTTCTGTGTATTTAAACAAAAAAAACATGATTAATCAATAAAGTAATAGCATACAAACATTCAGCTCAGTGGACCCTTTAATATTTGTAGTACAATTTTAATGATTATATTATTAAAAACAAGTAACAATATTTTAAGTTTCATATTTTTTCCTTTTATTTTGTTTTAGTTTTTTCATCTACAGGGTATTGCTTGTAATTATTAGCTCTTATGCACATTCTTCAGTTTTTTTTCCTGTTCTGTCAATTTTTATACAATTATTATCCAAATTCTGTGATGCTCTCTCAGTACATTTTGCCCTGTGTTATAGAAACGCACCAAAATGCAATAAAATGGTTAAAAGGAAGGCCTGTCCATTAACTTGTTTTCTCCATTTCTCTTTCATCATTCTTCTCACATGACTTCGCTGGGCACAGAGGATATAAAAGGCCTTTTAAGATGACCTCACCCTGCCTACTGCACCAGTGCTTGTAAGGGGAATACTTTGTCTTCATGGCACCCCCACCCCTCTCCCCTTCGCATGCCCAGACCAGAATGGAGCACATGCTGTTCAGTTCTAATGTTCTCTGTACACGCTACTGCTGCATCTAATACAGCATTCAAAATCCACAGCACATTTATAAAAGCATTACATAACACAGTTAACACAAACCAAGAATATATAGTCAGTGGCAATTGTTTATTTTTTTGTTGTTTGTTTAGTCTTTTATATATATAAATTAAAAAAAAAAAAAAATATCCACAAAAATTCCACTGCAACCAAAAATAAATTATTAATGCACAGCTTTTACTCACCCAGTCTTTGATGTCCATCTGCCCCAGAGGGTCCAGGGAGAGAAGACTGAGGGCAAGAACGTGGGTAACCCCCCTCTGCCCCACCAGGACCTGAGCGCTCCTCTGAACCTGCAACCGCTGCTCCTTGCCCTCCGGCACTGCTCCGCGCTGGGAGAGCTGACGGACAAAAATACCATGCCTCATCCTGATGTGTTATATTTGGCACAAAGAATGAAACTTCCACAGATCTACTCTCAGCCTACCTGGTGGAGGGAGGTAGCCATGAAACAACACACTTCCACACGACGATCGCTCCAGTTCTTCACAAAGCAGTAATCGTCGGACTAATCATATCAGTGACAAATAGAAATACAAGGTAAGAATTATATATGCGTAAATTAGGTGCTGCACCTAATTCAGTCACATTTCTTTTTCTATTGCATACCTAAGGGAGTAATACCATAGAACTCGGCTTCATGTCGCAGGATACTTATGTTAACCCCCCTATCAGAGAAAGCATGAATATTACACACAAGGATCTATATACCTTTGGGATATGTAGTGAATAACAATTAGGCATATTTTACGTCTCACCTCAAGTCTAATTCTTTAGTTCGAAGAAAGTTTAAAATGGGTGCAAATGCTGTTGGGTCTCTGTCAATAAATATCTTATAAAAAAAAAAAAAAAAAAAGCTGAATAAATTTCTTATTTGTTTGCTACTAGAAAACTTTTTTTTTTTTATTTTGAAATTGTTTAAAATTGTTATTTTAACATAGAACCCACAATACACGATTATTCAGTATTCATTAAGGTTTTTTTGGTATGTTTTCATTTACTCACAGCTCCAGTTTCATCCCGTAGTGTTGATATTCTTCCACTAAGTAAACTAGGCGCAAACACATGAACAGAGAAGAAGGGATAAAGATTTATGAAATATGCATACAAAAATATGCAAAAAGAATGATTCTGGAACATCTACGAAGCGTCACATTTTTCCTTAAACCTTTCAGACTGAAGTATGTAGCATGCAGAACTCAAAACCTCCTCCCAGTGCAAAGAATAAGAACAGAACAACAGCATGCTATGGTGCTGCTTCCCACAATCTTATCTTACCTTGAGAAGAAAGAGTCAGGAATCCAAGTCAGAGTCTGCCTTGATGTGCTAAATCTGAAAATATGTAGATAAGATTCATGATACAATCACTTCTCATCTCTCTCATTTCACTCAGTGAGCTAGAAAGGTCCAAAATCCAGTTTACAGTTATTGTTGGAGTAAGACGAGTTCATGTATTTACAAAATTCGTATTATAGTAACTTAGGTAACCATGCTATTGTTGTGAAAATTGTTACTTCTGGGATATTTCTCTTGTTTATTCATTTAGGGATTTAATGACGATGGTAGTTTAGGGGTTTGGGGATGTTGTGATGACATCTTGTAGTCAAACATGTGGAAGCTGGGGGTGAAATAAGGAAGTGAATACACTCAGTCCCATTAACGCGATAATAGCTACGGTTACGTTCAGGACGTGTAGTCTTAGCTCGAAATGAGGAGCTTCATATTAAGGCATGGTTAGCGGTCACACATGTGTACCGTTACACGTTAACGCGGGTTGCGTCACAAGTTCACGCGGCGCTTGATCTCGAACAGAACTCTTTCGACTTCGAATTCTCGTAAAGAAGCCATGACGTCAGCATACCTCGTTCCTCCGACATTCAGCTGGATGATGTCACCCATTCCAGATGTTGAACTATTCCCAATTCCGGCCATTCCCTAATTCCGCACAGTTCCGCGCGCGACGTGAGTATCCAGGTCGTGCATCGATCAAGCTGGAGTCCTCGAGATTCTCTTTAACCTTCCTCGCGAGCCCATAAATTATGCGTCACGGGGAGGACGTGCGAGATGGAGCTGGTCGCATACGGCGTTCTCCATTTTTAGAGCTCTAATAAACCGCTCAAAACGCGGCCTTCAACTATCACGGCCTGTTTCTGTAGCCCGTGGGATCTAGGATCGCTACGTTCAGTGTTTTGGACGCCATAGAGCGATGCTAGAACGTTGTGGACTCATCAGAGCGTCAGCCAATAGAATACCGTCATTCCTGACACAGGACGCAGACCCCGCCCAGTGTTTTGGGAGCGTGTCTTGAGGAGAAAGCAGGATTTCTCACACGCACATGTCTTAAAGGTGTACTCGGTGAATTATTTAGTTATTTATTTTTTCAAATTAAAAAGCTATAATATAATTATAAAAATACATTTACACTAAAATAAATTAGTATGGGATGAAGGCGCTGCAGGGAGCGGGTTGCCACGTAGTTCCACGATCTTTCCATTACCAGCTGTCAAGGAATTGATCAATAATGACCATAGCAATAGCTTGGTGATTTAAGCGTGTGAATACATACTTTAAAAAATGCTGTAAGTAATTGGAATTATGCATAATAATGTATTATGTCTAGGCTAGTATACCTACTATTTATTACCAATATCAACAGCAAAAACTGTGTATTGCAACCTGCAAAACTAGTATGCAACTACTAAAAGCTGCTTTTATTGTCTTTCTAAAGTAAAAAATAGACAGAAAGCAGACACAAGTATTGACTGAAACATTTATTGCAGAAAATGGTGTTATTCAGGATTAAGGCATACGTCTTTCCTCATTTTCTTCAGAATTTCTCACCCTCGTAGGAACACTCCAGTGAGAGCACAAATGATCTGACCTTGTTCAAACACGCAGACAGAAACACAGGGCATTGTGTTTGTAGGGAATAATGAAAGGAAACTGTTCCTTTGTTTCACAGGTTTCACTAAACCCTGAATGCAATTTATCAATTCCTCAACCAAATGTCATTATGGATTTTACTACTTCCTTATAATGTTGTACGCTTAATCCATGTCTGTATCTATACCACAGTTTTAGCCTCTTGGGTATTTGATTGGCTTATGGAGTCATAAGAATAAACGGCATCATCATCACAGAAACTAAAGTTTCATTAAGTGGTTGGACATCTCAGTCAGGTTATGAAGGTGATGTGAAGGTGAAGAGCATGTATATGGTCCAAGTGACTTATCAGGGTCGATGCAATTAGATTCTGCCCAAGAATCGCAATAAAATTCAAATTTGGAAGTATCTTCATTCATTTTAGTACACTAGTTCACACAAATAACCATGCAAAATTTTTTTCTGGGAAGCAAGCTGGAGCATAAATATTAGGAACAAATACTGGAATGCTTTACACTTTCGTGAACACAATTCATAAACAAAAATAATTTTGTAGTAAACAAAACTTGTTAATGTACAAATTAAATATTATGGTCATATTAAAAGTAAAACTTCTGTCGTACTGAATACTTACACAAATGTAACAAAAACTTAACGCGAAGACGTGACGTGGTTAATCCACTGGAGTCTGGCCATATCCAAAATATTACCTTACTGCATATAACAAGAATAGGAAATGTCAAGTGCATGGAGTGTCACTAAGCCACAGTAATATTCTTCAGTTTAAATATAATCTAAATGTGTGTCGGTAAGCTGCACTCATTTGAAATTGGCATAGTCAGAGTAGATGTCAACAAAATCTTGCACAACTCTGTAGCAGAAGTCATATTGTTCCTGAAAAGACAAATGGAATCACATTATATCATAATTCACAAAGTCAAAAGCCAGAACATCAACTCATTCTTTTTTTATCATTGTTCATATTTTTTTCATTTTGTAATTTAACAGTGAAGGCATCAGATCTACGTGAACTATGCACAGTGTTTTGCATTCTTACCACAGTTTGGACCATATGAGGTCTCTGAGTGCGTAAACTCTTCACTGTCTGGAATACGTCCAGTAACCCCTCGGCTTTGACCCGCTCTAAGATGTTGCTGAGGGCAATGAAGGTTCCAGTCCGGCCAGCACCGGCACTGATGTTACCAAAAATAAAAATTAAAAAAATTCCAAAGCACACTATTATGATAGGCTGTATAGACTTTATTCATGAAACAAAAAACAATGTTGAACAATGTGTGTGTGAAATATAGTGTATGGGTACCTGCAATGCACCACTATAGGGTTGTTTCCAGATTGCTGCTGTTGTTTCTGCACTGCAGCAATAATGTCAATCATTCCCTTTCCGTCTGATGGGATTCCGATCTCTGGCCAACCGTGGAAGTGGAACTGCCTGACTAGACGGGTCTGCTTTTCCTGCAGACAGCTCAATTTAGTCACAGTTTGTGCAAAATAAAGGAAGCTCCTAAGTGAAGCGGGTGTTTGGAGCATAAATCAGTCAAATTCACTGCGCATTTAACTCACTGATGCATATGACAGCAGCATGTCTCGAATGCTGAAAGTCTCACAAAGCGTGTCTCTCTTCAGCTCCAGTGCATAATCTCCAAAAGAAACGCTGCCCTCTGCTGGCCAGTAACGCACGCACTTCTCCTGCCAGAGTGGAAGCGAAAGGGTGAATGCTTGGGACATTGCATTGTGGAATCGGATTTATGTTGATTAATATGTAAATATTAAAAAGATTAAACCGTACCTGTTCTCTCTCTTTCAGCTCAGTCAGCATGACAATAGAGTGGCACTTCCACTCCCATACCATGCGCCAGAAGTCCTGCACAGTGTGAGCCAAAGGTGCCTGAGTTGCTATAAAGTAATCCTTCTGCCTATAACCCTGCAAAGGTAAAACACAGAGTTATGAGTGTTAAAATATTATATTATATATATTATTAAAATACGTATACAAAGTATGTTCTTTTTCGTTTTTATCCAAGGCCATTATTTATATGTCAAGTGGCATGTGGTCTTATAATAATATTTATTATAATAATACACTTTTTATAAATTTGTAAATATAAACTATATTATTTATAGTAATAATGAGCTTTTTTTTTATTAAACATATACTCACATCTATGAATGATGCATTAATGTAGTCTGTGAATTCCTGCCCTCTTTTCATTGATAATATTACCCTGTTGAAGTCATCTGGTAATAAGACAAGTATATTGATTACAGAAAGAAAGAAAGAAAGAAAGAAAGGACACTGAGATAATAAATCTGTATTTATAAATATATATATTCCTCTTCTCACATGGGATGATCTGCAGTACTCTGTTCTTTCTCATGTTGGCGGGCAGATTTCCGGTTCTCATATTCTCCTTCATTATGCGGACATTAGTCAGTCTCTAAAGAGATTACAAACGAAACAATGTGTTTAAAAGAACTATTTATTTTTGCCTATGTGTCATCAGATCATTTCATACTCTTGCTTAGCAAAACCTGTAATACATGTAATGTGGTTCTTACTCTGAATTCTTCCTCCAGACCCACTCGATCCATTTGTGTGTGCGTGTTGTGGAGTTTGTGGAGGTGGCCTTCTAAAGAAGCAATGTCTAACTCTGTGTCACCATACAGGTAATGCTCTAAAAGTGCCTGGTAAATGAAAGAATACTGCATCTGTGGGTGAGAGAGAGGAATATCAGCAGCCGGTCACTGCTGAAATGAGTCAAACACAGAAAGAGGGACCGCCGAAAGTCTTTTACGTCTGTTTGAATGAGCTGACAGCGCTGCTTTCTTATCCTGGACACGAAGCCGAACACGTCCACCCTCGGTTCAGCGTGCATCATATCCATCATCGCGTCAATCACAATGAACGTCCCGGTCCTGCCAACCCCAGCACTACACAAAGACAAAATGAGTCGTGAGATGTGAAGTAGGGCATGAAATGAGGGATAATGAGATAATGTAGTTAAAAACTGCCGGGTCTTTCCATTTGAAGTACTATTTTGGGCTAGATAATTATCTCAGTTCGTTTGAACATGAGATCGATTTTATATTAACATTCATAATGCTGTGAACATTGCTGATTTTACCAGCGTACCAGAAAAAGTTGGAGTTGGCCATTTCACTGCAATACGGGACTTTTCGCACTTTAACGAGTGGGAAAGTCTGTGGTTCTGGCTGAAGTGTTAACAGTCCCACATGAGGGGGGCGTTTAACAGCTGAGCCTCAAGACATCTGCGTTGGTGGTTGTTTCTGCATACTTTGCAATTCAGACTGTTTGCTATAGCTGAAATGTTCAAATGTTTTGCCCAATATATAGCACTTAATTCACTAAGTGCATCCCTATAGATTTAATAAACTGTAGTATGCAACACATTTCTATCATACACCACACATTCATGTTCTTCACACAAAACATGTTTTTGCTTTGAAACAAGTTCGACACAGACAATTGAATGGGGAAAACAAAAGCAAAAGACTCATAATAGTCAAACACATCCATCTAGCATACTTACATAGAAAAACAACAAGCAGCAAGTAGCACTGTGTGCAAATATATTCAAAGAATAGCCTGCTGTCTTACCTACAGTGCACTATGATTGGTCCAGCATGAGCAGGGTTGACAGTCTTGACTTTCTTGAGGAACTTAAGCATGCCGATAGGGGAGAGGGGTACGCCAAAATCAGGCCAGCTGGTGAAGTGCAGCTGAGTGACCAACCTTGGAGGCCTGCAGCCATCAGCAGCATGCTGCAAAATCACACCAGCTTGCTTAAGTAAAAAAAAACAACCTATTGCTTGAGTGTGAAATATTCTTGGTTACTAAATTGCAGGCCTATCGGGAGGACTGGTGTATTAGTATGTCGGTATATTATACTAAACAATAGATTACTGGTGATGTACTGTTTGTAAAGGAAATGACCGCTCACGTGCTGCACACAGAACTTCCTGATCGTGTAGTCCACCAACACTGTGACATCTTCCATTGCCACTCTCACACAGCCATAGATCCAGCAGCCCTGCTCAGGCCAATACTGATAGCACTTTTCCTGGATTTTACACACAGACATCACGCATATTTAACTAAAAACTGGATTTACTTTATTAGTAGTGTTTTGAATTTCTTTTTCTATATTGTCCCATTTTTTATGACTTTCTGCAACAATTCATATGTTCATATGTCTTCTCTTACCTCTTTTCTCTCTCTTGTGTTGGTCAACATGACTATAGTGGAAGATTTCTGCTCCCAAACCATCCTCCAGAAATCTCCCACTGTCTCTGGTTTCGGGCCTAAAAAATAAGAAAAATGAATTGATGAATGAAGATGAATTAAAGTTTAGAATGTTTGCTTCTGATTGATTAAATTAACTTTTTCTAATTTTTATTACAAATGGGAAGTGGGAAAATATACCTTGAGCTGCAATAAATTTGTTTTTTTCTCTGTAGCCCTACAGGAAAAATCAATGAATCAATCCTGACACTCAGAAAAGTACATTCATGTGCAATGTCAAACGAGAAGGCATTATAGGCATTATGTAATATGTTATTTATAAGATATGAATGTCTTGTAATACAAATACTGATCACAGAAATCAAAGGGATAGGAAAATTATTCTTTTATTAATTATACAATCACATCATCACTCTCATGTCATTCAAAATCATGACCTTAATTTATCTTCGGAACATAAATTAAGATTATTTTTGATGAAATCAAAGAGCTTTCTGACCCTGCATAGACAGCAATGTAACTTCAGACGACAAACAAAGCTTTTACTGGTTTGGAACGACATGAGGGTGTAGTGATTAATGGCAAAATGATCATTTTAAGGTCTAGTATCCCTTAAAATGACAATATTTCCATTGTTGTATGAACTATCCCTTTAATTCCTACTTGGAATTAAGCATGGAGTATGGAGAAAGTACTCACATCTATATAAGAGGCATTTATGTAATCAGAGCCCATATATCCATCTATGTGTGAAAGCAGCACTCTTGAATGATCGTCTGAGAAGGAAATGAAGAGATGTGTTTTATTAAACTCTAGGGTCCAACTTCCTCCATTCAAGTCCTAACTATCACAATTACAAAGATATACTACACCTGGAAAGTTTGCAAGTGTGATGAAAACTTACAGGGCAGAATATTAGGATATCTGTTCTTTTCTCTGTTCTCTTCTCTGCTCGCCTCTTCAAAGGTACCACAGCCAAAACCGCAAGGCAAAGACTTTAAAAGACAACCAGCAGAAGAAAGGAACATTATGTGAGTATAAGAAAACTAAATGGAGTTCGCGTGAATGCGGAGAATCATAAAGTTTGTGCGCATCTGCGCTCTTACATTAAATTCCTCTCTGAAGAGTTTGCCATCATCCGCCATGCGTAGGCGAAACTCTTCCTCCAGCGAGTCCAGAGGGATGGGGAAATAACGCTTTGATGGAGAGGGTGATCTGGGGAGGAGCACCACCGTTTGTTCTGACAGAGAGAGAAGAAAAACATACAGGCTGAAAAAGAGACATTCTCTTCCTGTTACCTTTTTTTTTTTCTCTCGCATAGATGCCGAGTTCTAAAAGCTTTGTTCTAAAAATATAGATTTGATACAAATAGACAAAGTGTCAGCAAAAAAAATATGACAAATCAAAAACTTACCTTGATCTTCCAAAAAGCCATTTGGCAACTTTTTGTCAACCGAGGCGACAAGATCCTTCCTTTGCTCTCTAAACCTGAGAGATTTTGAAATAAGACATTTACAGGGAGATGAAACAAAACACAAAGTAAAAAAATGACAAAGTTTTCTATACACACCAGAATCTAAAGTTCTTTCTCATGGGAGATTGTTTGGTTCTCTGATTCCTCAGAGCAACGGAGAGAGAATGACTCGCTGACACACCATCACAACTGCTTTCACATTTCACTACACACGCAGCTGCTGCCGGAGCTGCCCGGCGGGGTCATAAACAGACACACACACGCACACACATACTCTTAAAGGTGAAGTGTGCTGTTTGATTACGTTAAAATAATTTATTCTGTCTCTGCTGAAAGAAAAAACAACTAACTAAGCCTTTTGAAAAAGTGTAAACAATGTTTCTCTATGGATCTTTCAAAGCATTGCTTTGTTTGTTTAATCACAGCCAATGGTGTGAGTTTGGAGAAAGGCTATCTGTTGGACCAATGGCAGACAGAGGGGAGTGTCGTTACACATTCGTAACAGCTAGTTGATCAGACTTAACATAAAAGCTGAGATTATACAACTGGCAATAACATTGCAACATGGAGTTATATCTGAAGGTCCAGAAATGATAGACTTCATCTTTAATAAATAATGTAATGTCATATAAAGGAATAATGTAATAATACATTATGTCCATTGCAAATATTTTTGTAACGTTGTATACAAATAATGTTAGAAAAATGAGAGCGCTTTATAGGACTAGTGCTTTTCAAAAGTATGGGGCTGGTAATATTTTTTTTATATGTTTTATATATATCTTCATGCTTACAGCGGCTGCATTTATTTAAGTAGTAAAAGAAAGCGGTAATATTGTAAAATATCATTTGAGTTTAAAATATTATTATATGTGCCTTGGTTACATGATAATCCTTTTGTAAAAAAATACTATTGTAATCTGGTACGTAGCCTATAAATATCTTGGAGACCTTCCAGTGGTTTCTTGCTTTTCTCCTATCTGGGGGGAAATGTTTATTTCAGCCCAGCTAAAAAGGATATGGGGTTTAAATTGTGGATGAATAAGGGCATGATCAGATTGAAAGATTTGTATAAAGATAATATACTAAAGCCATTTGATAAGCTTGTAGCTAAATTTACCCTACCTCAGTAACACTTTTTAAAATATTTGCCCCAATGTCGATCGCTACATTATAAGATTGCTACAAGATTGCTACATTAAAGGGCGGATTACCCAGTTAACATACTAAGAGAAAATCATAAGCTCTGAAAATAAGAGAAAAGCATGGATTTAAGATATAAATATGGATATTCTATTAGATGACAGCAATACAATTTCTTTAAAAGCACAAACACAAACTTTAAACTCCCGCTTGAGACTCTTACAGTATTATTGGGTAATGAGAATTCATGTAACCCCAGTAAGATTAAATACATTTAAGGTACATTTTCCCATTGTGTATGGGAGTGTGCGGAGGTACAGAAGTTTGGGGTTGTGGTAACGCAATCTGTTTCACAATGTACTTCTACCCCAATGTCCTGTATTGTGTGTACTGAGTATGGATAAAGACAACTGCTCCTAGAGAAAGACAGTTGGTGGATTTGTGTCTATTATAAGCAAGAAGGTCTATTGCCCTGTGTTGGAAAAATACCAATTTCCCTTCCATTGGACTATGGCTGAAAAACTTTTGTTTGGCTCTTGAAAAACTTACATACGTAATAAAAAAGAACCCTCTGAATTTTTGAATATCTAGGAGGCTTTTTGGACTTTGTTAAAAAAATGGAGATATCGAATATGCTTTAGATGTGTGAAGTAATGATATGTAAGAATTGTGTGGAATTGAATTTTTTATTATTATATTTTTAATAAACTGTCTGGGGTAGGTTGTGGGGAAAGATGTTATTTTTTAAAAACATTTTTAAAAACTCAAAAATATGCTGTACAAAAAATATTATATTTATTATAGATAAATATTATTTCAAAATGTATTTCTTGTTATGGCAAAGCTACGTTTTGATCTATTACTCAGTGTCAAATAATCTTTTGAAAAGCAATATAATATGCTGATTGAGTGCTTAAGAAACATTTCATTGTGATCTATATTACAGGATAGGTTTGAAACTATGCAGTAACTTCATTTGCTCTTCACATACATGTGTGGAAGAACACTAGAGGAGAACGAGTGTTAGTTCTGCAGGTAACAGTGAGGGGGGACAATTTTTATAGTTACTTTATAGGAGCTCTAAAAAAGCAAATTATTTGTTTTAAACAAAATGATAATCATAATCATGAGTTGACGTTATGATAATAATGGAAGCTTTGGATAAAGAAATTTGTAGCCTGGACAAAAGAGCGATTTCCATGTAGCAAGAATAGAAAGTTAGATGTCTACCAATACATATAAGTACAGGCCTAGCTGGTCTGAGAGTAACAGAAGTACAGCAGTTGGCAACGCTGTAGGCCAAACTTATAAAAGCCTAAAGCTGAGTAAAGTGCGGGTCAAAAGAAGAGCTGTTCACTCGTATATAAGGCCCAGACTCATATGTATCTCTGCATATAATGCATAATGTGTTTTATAGTGTAGAATGTTCTTGGGGCATGTGTGTTTTCTTACCTCAGAATGTAGGCAATGAGGAGAAGAAAGATGACAAGCAGGAGAGAGGTGACGAGGCCTGAGGCTAAGACATGTGAGCCCTGAGGCGCTGGAGACTCTGAACAAGACAATGAAAAGACAATGGAAGTGAGTGAAGTAATATTCTCCACAGGCTTGTCAGCAGGCCCAGATGGTATCTGCTGCCATTATTCAAGAAAGAAAATGCATGGAACAATTTGGCAGATTAAAGCATTTTTCTATTTTAAAATGTGAAACGTTCCATTTCCAGACATTTAGATTCTATGAAAATTCAGGTTCTGGGTACAGATCGCCAACGTGTTTCTAAATCATTTTAAGTGAAAAACAGATAGCTGAATATGACATACCTGCGGTCAGGTTTCCATGAGAGGAACTGTTTGAAATGAGAGCTGCTGAAACTAGAAACAGGACCATCATGGCTGCATACAAGAAGAGAAACTGTTTGAGTGTCCCGTTAATAGATTAAATAACTGAAAACTAACTTTATTTGAAAATCTGCATTTTCCATATCATTAAAAAGTAAAAATTACAGTTGAACCACTAATGTCACACAGACTTTTTGCCTAAGTCCTTGCTATGTTTCTGGGTCTGGGAACATTTGTGTTTAGAAGAAGAATCAAAGTTTCAAACAACATGAATGTATGAGTAAATAAAGGCAGAATTCTCCTTTTTAAGTGAACTGTAAGTAATCTATAATTTACAGAACAAATGACTTTTTCTGACTAAATTCCACAGAACTAAGATACACTCAAATGTGTAAAGGCTTCAAAGAGATTTAATTAACCTATATTAAAACCATCAATCTTTTTCTCATGCCTTTCAATAAGAATCTTCCCTCTACATGAACAAATCTAAAATTAATTTCAGTTAATGGTCCAGAGAGTTATGGCCTCTGGAGATACGGTACCATCTACCACTCAACCAGCAGCAATTGAGAAAAGTAGGACAAGATCAAGATATACTCCAGATATCTTCACACTTTTAAATCTAAACAGGTACTGTGTGTAAATTCAGCCCAACAATGATTATTGCTATGTGGCATATAATAAACAAGATTAAAGACAACGGATACAAAAGACCACGTGATTTGAAAATCTGTAAAAATTTAAAACAAAATAACAATGTCAAAAAAATAAGAATGTCTCAAATTAAAAATATGCATAAACAGTAACTTTTTTCATTGCCACCAAAGAGAGATTTTACATATTAATCCTTTGAAAAGGATCCTTTCACTTCACTTAAAAAAAAGTTGTAACAGAAAATCCACCTGATACCAAACGTCTATGAACTCTGTCTATAGAGATTAGAAAAGAAAACATGTAGGATTAATGCAGCCGTACATACGAGCATACTCACAAATGTGAAATATGTATCACTCCAAGGCCACTTCTCAGTCCATAGCTTTCAAGAGAAGAGACATTAATTATTATGATACTTTTCCAGAAGGTCTCCGGGAGTCATGATATCTGTAAAGGCACTTCTGTCCTTCAATAATATATGAGTTCAGGTTTTTTCATTGTCCTTTCTAGGTGGGCTATCCTTAGACAGCCGCTGCCTGCAAAGAACAAGGAATAAGGATAGATTAGGAGAGGGAATTGTCTTTTTTTTAACTCACAAAATGTGTAGGACAGGCAGTGGCAGACGGGGCTGGGGAAAGAGAGAGAAGCACAAAGGTACACTTTAAATCTCTCCTTCAGAAATGTGCCAGATGATTTGTCACCCATAAGTTTAAGAAGATCTTCTCCTGTTGGAAAACTGTCAGTCTGTAGTCAAGCATGGCTAACCTTGTCCATAGACCCTGTAGTCTATTTTATGATTATCTGATATGCCTAAACTGTTTTTAACCAGCGATGCTGCAATTCAGCAGTCTCTACAGCAGCAAATATAAACATTTCATATAATACCACAGTAACCTAATATATATATATATATATATATATATATATATATATATATATATATATATATATATATATATATATATATATATATATATATATATATATATATATATATATATATATATATATATATATATATATATATATATACATATACATATATATACATTTGTACTGTATTTGTATTTTTACACTTATTTATTTTAGAAACCTGAGATTAAGAAATAAAGCATTTTGAAATAAAAGCTCTGACCATTACAAGCAAGGAGAACAATCCCACCCATAAAAATTTTAGCAACAACGCTGGTCATAATGTTCTGTGTAAAACTGGGTCAGTCACTTTTGGTCATCTCATGGCCCTGACCGGATCACATGAAGGCAAATCAAATCAAGAACATTGTCAGTCAAAACCAAGTGACGATTACAGCACTGAAAGCCTTGTTTTTACATTGTGAATAACGACAGTAACTAGCCATATGCTTACATTAAAGTTAATTTAATATATCTGGCTACAGTCAGTCTTATCCATTAAGTTGACTTTTGCTCATTTCTGGATGGACATAAATTCTAATTTAGCTAAATATGTGGATGTCGTCAAACCTTTATTTGAGAAATGCAACCAATCCTTTTTTTTTTTTATGGTCTTCCCATAAGCCGACTGTGGATTGCACTGCACAGTCAACACAGAGGCTTCCATAAGTGGCAGTCTGGAAGCTCTTGTTAATATATGAGTCAATGGCCTTCATGACAAATTCTCGTGAAAAAATCATGCAGACAACACCAAATGAAACAGTCCCCCAAAAGACGAAACAACATACTGACACACTACAAGGAACAAGCAGCATCTCAAGCAGTAAAACCTGATCTGACTGTCAATACATGCTGTGACCTTGAGAAATGCATGTTGCTGCGCTCTGCAGATCCTTCGTATGGAAATTTAATGCATATTGCTGGTGCTTAATAGTTTGAATAAAGAACAACGTGAGAGAGCAACACTGATGATTTAAGACAGGAGAAAGTGCCTGTAAAATTTATATAATCCAGTCTCTGCATTTCTTTGTTAGCATTATGTATTTATTTAATCTCAGACAAACATTCCCACTCATTCGCAGAGTTAAACAAAACACACTTTCTGTCTCTAAGAGATGCAATAAGCTCCTCATCATCCACTAACTAGAACCTTTGAATACAAAACAGGAAGAGACTTTAGCTTTTAAATCCAATAGACTTCCTGTGTTAATGGGGGGCTTTAGATCTATAGCCAGGATGTTGCCTCCCTTTAACTGATTGTTGCTTATCATCCATTAAGACTTTTTGCTTTTCAAGACAACACAAAACAACATCTCTATTCGAAGTGTTGCAATTTTCCAAAAGTATAACCTCCGAGTGTGTAATTTTGGTGTCACTAGCACATTCTGGGAATCAAAGTGTTCGTTTTCATTCATGCAATTAATGTATTATAATTCTGAGCAAAAAAATGAGTGTTGATCCAAGTAACTATGTAGTCTTTTCAAACACAGGAAACAGATTGGATGGAGGTGTTAGCTGCGCACACAGAGAGATGCTGACCGGCACACAGAAGGCTTACTCTGCACTATAATTGACCTCTGTGCAAGAACATGACTACCAGCATTTATTTTCGGGATGCATTTAATGCAGAACAAATGCAAAATCCTGATGCACAGTAGAAAGCCTCTTCCATAAGCTACGAGAGCTTCTGCTTCTGTTAATTTCGCATGCGCATTACCAGTCCGCGACTTATAGTCTATAAATTATCTATCTAAAATTCACTTAACCTTCACAAATGTGGTTTACCACATCAGTAATGGATAACTCCTAAACCGATATAGACCGAAAATCCATAACATTGGCTGAATCTCTAGATGCAAAATGATTTGTAACAACTTCACATTACTCGCATACAATCGAATGTCCTATAATAAGATTAAATCGATGAGAGACCTGAAACATGATCACTTTAGTGGAAAAGGTCAAAGGCATTTGTTTCTTGTGAAATCTCTGCTACCTGAGTTCACATTATGGAACAAGTACAGATAATGAATCAGATTCCAGTAAGTCTTTTAAATCTGCCATTTCATTTATACTGACCTCTTGGCCTTGTCAGCTACGAGGGTCTTAAAACCGAAGTGTTTACCAACATCTTAAGCTTTCAGATTAGAGTGCTGTGCACAAGTAATTATGAAATTAATCTCCATTTAAGCGCATGTCGCTTTAATCCTGCCGGCTGTGCTCTCTCTCTCTCTCTCTCTCTCTCTCTCTCTCTTTCTCTCCACCAGAAACAAGGTCACATCACACCATTGTTATGCATATTACGTAAACTTCAGGAAAATGCATCTGTGAGATATGCTAATATTATTAAAATCCATTTTACTAGACATTTATTCATTGAAATAATAGGATTTAAACACACAGTATGCTTTCTATGGAATGCTTTTGAGACTTAAAACAGCTTTGCTTTAATCTCTGAGAGATAAAAAAAAAAAAGGCTAAAAGCTGGAAAATATTCAAATGCGCGAGAGGGATGGAAAGATTTGTGACTTAAGATGTTCGCAAAAATGGTTATCAATGAATAATCCGGACTTTGGAAAACTATTATTGCAGTGGATGTGCGGTTTAATATAGCCTGTAGCTCCCGGTGGTTCTCAGCTGGTGGGTAGTGACCCGAAAGTGGCTTGCTGGTCTATTTTGATAGGGTCTTGAGTGCAAAATGAATGAGTAATGCTGTTTTAATCAAAGCCTATTGCCATTTTTGAAATGTGTTTTTGTTTTTTGTTGGGTTTGTGATGTCCGTAGTGGTATTCTTACATTTTAATGTTCGATTATGAAGATATTTTTGTTTACTTTAGTATGTTTAGTGCATTGGGTTACGACAAGATAATATTGAATCTGGGTCCTGGAGCAAAATTACAGATAAAGATAAAAAGTCTAGTTGAAGTATCAGTGGAATCCGATTGATTCTGTTCTAGTAAATATTATTTTGGACTTGAATACAATCTGTTAATTTACAAGTTTCCGCATCTAAACATCTAAAGGATTTGTGGCAAGAATGGAGATGCGTATACCAATGGCATCATTCTCTGCCTCACCCTCAGGGCAAAATCTATCGGCCTCTTTTTCCAAACGTCACATCCACACCAATAGACTCAAGAGAACCGCCTTATGCAACTTTTTATGTTCCATTAATACATGCATAAAGGAATAACTGAAGTGACGAAAGGGTCAGTCAACTTTTCATCCCTATGTCATTAGTGTAAACACAGGATGTTGATCCAATAATGCAATACCACTATTCTCCCTCCGTGTTTAACCCTTAAAAGTGCAGGAGCATAAAATAATTACAATTTCGAATTATACATAGAATTAGATTGTTATTTTACAGCATAACGGGACTCAAATGTTTTATGTCGTTCTCCAACATGTTGTTTTTATTTTCAGTTTTATAATATGTAAATAACGTAAAGATGTCAACGTTTTAATTTGCCGTGTCATGTGGCCCGAAGATTTGTAGAAATCTCCTTTCAGCGTTTTAATGTCATTTTTAACGTATCCCCTACTATACAGAAAGCGTTTAAGGGTTAACGTGCGCACGAGCTACAACATGTTTGAGCACCATAGGCGTGTGCAAGGTTTCGGGCAGCATAGGTGCGGTACGAGAAAAGCTGAAAAACACTGCTGCACGCGAAATGCTGTCTAGACGGGCAGCTCAATGTATGTTTAAACACGACCCACTGACTCGTGTTCCTCGTAAACGAATCGTGCAATTATTGAAGCTACAGCGAAAGCGTGCAGAGTAAACACTGCTACATGAACGCAAGATGTTTAAACGCTGATTTGAGTATACACCCGAACGGGCGACGCTAAGGGAATGAATTATTTCGAACTCATCATCACGAACGTGACTGAGACCGTTTGTAAAAAAAAACAGATTTCCTTTTTACCAGGGAAAAATTACGCGAATTACTCTATTTTGCACAGTAATAATTGCAGTATTACCAGTGTCGTGTCCCGGTCCATGTAAAGTGCAGGTAAAATCCAGTGCTGGGTGCTGATGGTTGCTGAGGATGCTGTGCAGATCGAGCCTGTGGTCCCTCCTCTAGTCTACGAGCGCCGGTGCCGTGTGATGATGATGATGCTGCTGCGCCGTCGGTGCGTCACTCTCATTTACGGTGGAAAAAATTCCCCCAGTCTCTCATCGGTCATCTACGTGTACATGTACTCTAGATATAGAGCACTGGAAACAATGGGATTAATTAAGGTGTTGGCCAGACAGCGGAATATCTGGTTTAAAAACGTTGATAGTGATTGGGGGAAAAGGCACATTTTAGACTTGTCATTATATATATATATATGTGTGTGTGTGTGTGTGTGTGTTATAATGACAAGTCATATGTCATTATATAATTTTAAGTTATGTACAATTTAAAAAATATCTCTTTGATGAATGACAATAGGCTGACAATAAATAAATTATCTGCAGCTGGACATACCTCTAGTGTCCAGCTGCAGAACTGCAGTGGCATAAATGACAGTTTCATGTCAGCAAACTCAGACCTGAAGTTAGGGTGGAGATTATAATATTTTAGAAAATGAAGTTAGTTCTCATGAACCGCAGCATCGTAGACTAACAGTGCCAGGCCAGAAGTCTCTGACTGTTTAACCAATCCAGATATCATCCAACTATTTTGTTTTTCTGGCTGACCAAACTCAATTTAGCCAAAGAGAGGGGTTGAATTCTGAGGAAGAGAGGAATACAAATTTTTATATTGTTAAATGTACGTAAATGCATGTTGTCAATAACATTTTCTTACATTTTATTATAGGCATGGAGTAACAACATTATGCTCTAGTTAGTAGATGACCATGCTGCGACTAAATAGGCCTACTGAGTCAACAAAATATTGATTGTGTCTTCTTGTTATGTTTTTGACCAGCAGGCTCAGTTAACAGATGCAGTGTTCTGTCCATTATCATAATGCTGATCTATAGTCCGGCAAACTGATTTTTGGTGAAGATCTAGTCAAAGGCTAACATTTGCTATTTCATTTCTGTGCATAATTCCACTCTCATTTTGTAGAAATTAGAATTGTATGCTAGTTTCCAAAGCATTTCAAAGGAGAATATTTTGTTAAATAAAGCATGAATATTTCAAATAGGACAATATAAAAAGATTAATGTAGCCTAAATACAAACACAAAGTGAAATCAAAAAATCCAACCACAGATCACTCATTATTTTTAAAAATAAACTTGTATGCACTTTAAAAATTAAAAAAAAAAATTAAGTAAAACTTTAGTACCATGAGAAAAAAGGAATTTAATCGAAGGCGGTTTCACTTCCGCGGCTGAAGGGGTCGCTGGCGTTACTTTTCTGTTTCAACCCAAAACAAAACGAAGAAAAGCACGAGCTTGTCAACAAGAGCTATCTGTCAAAGCGGCAGAAATGTCGACAGATCGCCCTCATCTAAACTATAAAAACGTTTACGGTTCATAATCAATGTGAGCTTTTCCCGGAGGTAAGTTTTGTGGAAACTGAGAAGCTGACCAACGTTAGTGTTCGCTGACTAGAAAACATGCACATCTCTTAAAGCAAATTGTAAGCGACTGTTCTTTTGTTACTGGGTTTTTTATTATATTTATTCAAAGTGCTTAGGCCACAAATGAATAAATTGTGGGTACTGTCCTGCGTTAACGTGTTTAACGCGATGAGGCGTTAGTGATGTTGTAAAATAGGCGAAGATGCTCCCTTATGTTGTGAATTTGAGGCGTGGTTAATGTTATAAAAATAGGCTTTTGGGTGAGTTAACTGTTTAGTTCACTTGACTATACAGATGTTTGGATGCGAATGAGACTTAAGTGTCAACGCCGAGTGGACGTGTTGTGTTAAAAAGATGATCTAGTGACTAGATGATCTAGATGATCTGATGATCTGTGACTGTCCTGTCCTCGTGATGAAGTTAAGCAATAAAAGAACTAAAATCAGAAACAGGAACTTTTTATAGTCTTGTACTTGGAAATGTGCTTTTGAAAATGCCTTTTTTTTCTTTCTTTTTTTAGATTTCATCATCAGTGGGAGCAAAGACCCATAGGGTGACCATGGCCACCCATCCAGCGCCGCTGCCCCTGAGGGAGTTCTGCCCTCTTTACTACCTTCTCAATGCCATCCCTGCTAAAGTCCAGAAAGGTTTCCGTTCGGTCCTGGTCTACTTGACTGCGCTGGACAGCAACAGTGATTACATAGCCATTGGCAGCAGCATCGGCATGCTGTATTTATACTGCAGGAGAGTAAGCCAAATGAACAAATACAATTTAGAGGTAAGTCTGCTTAGTGCCGCCTCATGCAGCGTTCGTCTTTTCTGGCTAGGTGGTGTTTTGTACAATATTTATTTTATAATCCTATTTTAAAGGGCAAATGTGAGGCCATTACTGCTGTGAAACTGCTGAGTTGTTTTGATGATCTTGTGGCTGTCGGGACGGCATCGGGCCGGGTTGCTTTCTTTCAGCTTGTGTCACCATTGCCTGGTAGAAATAAACAGGTACAAATTCATCTCTGATTGCAGTTTTCAAGCAGCAGGGGTTTCTTTTAATAAGTGATTAGGTTTAATTTAACTCTGTGCTTACTCAAACTGTATTAGCATAACAATGGCTGTTTAATACAACATTTTACTTTCCATCTGTGTTATTAGAATATAAAAATTAAGCTTTCATTTTATTTAGCTTTTAACATTATTTAAGGTTTGTGTACGACCAGAGTAGTTGTTTTTTTGTCCTTACAAGAAAAAAAACCCCATAAAGACACACTTTTCTAATACATTTCCAAATAATTGATGTCAGTGTACCACGGCGTCACATTTTTGTTGGCCTGTTACAGCTGAGAAGATTTGATGTTGTGGGCTTACACAAAAGCACAATTACTGCGTTAGCATGGAGTGCTAATGGCATGAAGCTCTTCTCTGGTGACGATAAAGGGAGGGTGGTCTATTCTTCTGTGGACTTGGACCAAGTAAGAGTTTTATAAGCAGCCAGTTGAGCGTGTTTCAGATATCTGCCGATTTCTGAAGTACACTCTGAATTTTCTTTTACTGTCTTACTGTTTTACTGTCTAACGGCTGTGTGTTTGTGCATTGATCTTTTAGGGGGTGTGTAATCCAGTGGTCCTCTTTGAAGAGCCTTCAGCAATAGTTCAGTTGGAATACAGTCAGAAAGTACTTTTGGTTTCTTCCCATCAGCGCTCGATGCTCTTCTACACGCAAGAACAGTCCAATCATCAGCTGGGCACTAAACCACGTAAAAGGTATACCCTCAGGTCATCTTCACTTTAAACTATGCCTATTATTGTCAGGGTTGCAGCACTGAATGTATGCCGAATTCTTGTTTTGGTTTTTTACAGCAATGGCAAGTTTGGTGCCTGCTTCCAACCAGCTCTGTGCAAGCAGAGTGATCTGGTTGTTTACGCAGCCAGGCCAGGGTTGCGACTGTGGAGGACGGATGTGCGGGGACGTGTCGGGGAGACCCACGTCCTAAAGCCACTTTTTAATCAGGATATACCTCAGTTTGAGCTGTTCCCCCGTTCAGGCCCCAACGGTGGCTACAGACCTTCAGAAAGACAGTTGGGAACGGTCAGCTGCTTCCTGAAGGAGGGCTGGGTCCTAAGCTGGAATGAATATAGTGTTTATGTTGTGGACTGTACCAATCAAGTACGAAGGCGCATTTTGAAATTGCATCTGTAATTGAAATGTTGCCAATGCAAACCTAATTTGTGCTGTTTTTCCTACTTCCGTTTGCTCATTAAGGTCATCATTGGAGGATTGGAAAGCAGTGGAGATATTGTGTCTGTGTCATGCACCGAGAATGAAATCTTCATTCTGAAAGGAGATCGGGACATTTTGCGGATCTCAAATTGCCCTGAGGGATTGGTTTCCAACTGTGAGTTGCAGTACTGATGCCGTAATGGCAGTTTTAGTTGTGCACTCTGCTCCATCAGCAGTACTCGGATATTAAGGGATAGGAAAAAGCCTCTTTTGCCCTTGGCAGTTTAAAAATGGCAGTGTTTTTACTTAGTCATCCTTTAGGGTCAGTTGGTATGAAATTATAAATCGCAGCTTGATGAGTTATGTTTGTTGATGTGTGCCCCTCCCTATCTCTCAAACAAATAGAAGATATTTAAATTCTTGGCGGTTTAGGGATCACTGAGTTTTTAGTGTTGTAGTATCTCTTATAGTCATTGAGGCTGCCTTTATTTGATAATAATACAGTTAAAGCAGTATTATATTAAAATATCATAACTTTTTTTATTTACTACACATTTGTATCTTAAACTGTCATTTAAAAATGTATTTTTAAATGCTGGTTCATGCGAAACATTTCTTATTATTATCTGAATATGCTGAATATATAGGATTTTTCTGAAATAGAAATCTTCTGTAACAAAACAAATGTCTTTACTGTCACTTTTACTCAATTTAAAAGGCTAGTTCACTCAAAAATGAAAATTCTGTCATCATTTACTCACATGAATTTCTTTCTTCTGTGGATCACAAAAGAAGTTATTTAAAAAAATGGGGGAAACCAAATAATTGCTGGTCCCCATTGACTTGCATACAGTGTTTTTTTGGGTAGATTGTCCATTTAATTTATAAAAATATTACTTGATTAATTTTTTTCCAAAAAAAAAAAGCTGCAACCCATAGCCTGAAACATTTCACACTAAAAATGTTTTGCTGTAATTTGAAATGCATTTTTAAGTATTTATTGAGTGTTGGCACTCCTTTTAGGGCCCCTGTATCTCACACACATATCTTTCTTATGTTTGTTTTTTTCTCAGTATTAGACCACTCCTACCGTTTTACATCTCCTCTTTCCACTCCCACTATTTTGCTGCCTCCTAATGGCGCCGTTGAAACCGCTCAGCCAATCAGGACCATGCCCATTATTACAGAGCAGGATACCCAAGCGAGTCCTAACTCAGAGGAGGCGCGTGATGGGGTTGAGGAGTCAGAGGAGGTGCAGGAGGAGCAGCAGCATCCTGAAGAATTCAATCATGTGGTAGAGGCTCTAGAGGTGGAAGAGGACTTGGAGCAGCAGCGGGTCAGTGTGGGTACAATGGAGTCTCGCAGCCGCAGCAGCTCAATCACTTCATGGGAGAGCACTCAGGGCATGTTTACCACCACGGAGGCCTCAGAGCTCTCCTCCAGCAGATACAGCACCATCACCCAAGAAGACTTCCAGCAGGAGCTAGTGGTCAAAGCCATCAAACTGAAGAAGAAAGGCAAGAGAAGACGGCAGGGTAAGAGAATCAGTATCGCATATGTAGTGTGTCAGTTTGATTAGATTCCATTCACTGATGTTCTCCATACATTCTTGCAGAGAGTGGGAATCGTGTCAATGAGCACAGCAGCTGGTCAGAGAGTGTTTTCAGTCAAGACGGTGCAAGCAGTGACGTTCTAAATACACCCATGAGCGAGCCTCCTTCTGACCACACCAGCCTACTGTGCAGCAGCCTTGACCTGCACAGCGCCGACTCACCGGACCAGGACGGTTCCGTCTGTGGAGAATCCCACATTTCCGACGCCTTTCCCATTCTGAGCCCATCAGAACCCTTACAGAGCAAGGAGCGTCGTCAGGATCCACTTAACCAAACAGCAGAGACCCTACCACCTTGCCCTACATCACTGTCACTACAAGACATGGAGTGTCAGGTGTACAGTGAAAACGTGTTTGCAGAAAACGAGCAAATTGCAGCTACGCCTGACGTGGACATGCTGCTGGAATGTACCTTCTCGTACATGCAGGCAGCTGACGAGCAGGATATACTGAAGGAATATGTGAAAGAGAATAAAGACACCCTGAAGGATTCGGAGGAACATTTTAATCAGAGTTTGCATGGAGACTTCAGTTTGGATTTATCTTATGATCCTATTAGGCCGCTAGGTTACTCTCCAGAACCCGAGCCAACGCCATCTAGTGACGAGGAGGACATCTATGCGCATGGAGTGCCTTCCAGTGCTAGTCTGGGGGATGGACTGAACGCCTTGAGCTTGCAGAGCTCATCTGCTAAGCAGAATGAGGACGAAGAGACGCTGCTCCTCAGAGCTGACCAGGTTAGTGAGCTAACCCACTAATAGATCTGTAGTAGATCAAGAGAAAGATACTTGTATAATTTATATAATTGTGTAAAATACACTACCTTTTAGAAATTTATGTGAGCAAAAATGCGGTAAATACGGTAATATCGTGATGTATTTTTTTCAATTTAAATTTTTCTATTCTAAAATATATAAAAAACACATTTATTATTCCTGTAATGGCAAAGCTGATTTGCAACCATGGACCACATAGCCAGTCATAAGAGATTTATAAATCATCTGAAATAAATATGCTTCCTATTGATGTATGGTTTGTTAGTATAGGACAATATCTGGCTGAGGTACAATTTTTGAACATCTGGGCCCATATTCTTAATATAATAATATACTATAAGAATCTTCTCAGAGTAAAAAAAATTGCTAAAAATATATAGCTAGCAGTTTTTGCTGTGATTCAGGACCAATCAGAGCAACTCTGTTCAGGGAAAAGATAAAAACTTTTATCTTAGTGATGAGCGAGGCTGACCCTGTTGCAAGATATAACTCTTTTGAAAGATATGGTTGGTTGTCCTTAATAAATATATATATATATATATATATATATATATATATATATATATATATATATATATATATATATATTTTTTATTTTTTATTTACAATGCTGGAATATTTAATGTATACTTTTAATGTATTCTTTTAATGGTTAAGATGCTTTCGGATTTTCTTTTCTTTTTCTTTTTTTTCTAGAAATGAATAATTTTGACCCATACAATGTAGTTGTGGCTATTGCAACAAATAAACTCGTGCAAATATGTACACATTTGATCTTTTGTATTGTTGTAAAAGTCTTTACTGTCATATAGCTACTGTAAAAGTATTACCAGTAGTATAATGTCCTAAAAGTCTTTGCGAGAATCACCAAGAATCACTGTATTAAATGATATTTATGTTTTAATATCTTTCTTTGTTTGAAGTTGGCTGAAAGTTGGATGGGCTACAGTGGGCCTGGTTGTGGCATCCTCAGTCTAGTAGTGACCGACAGGTATATATGGTGTCTGGACTTTAAAGGATGGCTCTTCTGTAGCTGTCTTCCTAATGGTAGCTTGAGCTGGCAGAAGTTCGAGGAAAATGTCCACCAGGTGGCGCTGTCCCCGACAGGTAGGAGGCATAGATTTGTTTTGTTATTAAATAAGCATACAACTGTGTAAACAAATATTAGTGTTTGGTGGGCTAGTCTAAATGTCGTCTTGTTGCTGCTGTGCTTTCTTAGGCTCGTTGCTGTGGAAGGTGGAGCAGAAGACCATGACTGCATACGCTTGTGGGAAGGTCACCATCAAGGGGAAGAGACACTGGTACAAAGCCCTGGACGACACAGCGTTTGTAGCACTTGGTGATGACACAGCCTGGATTATTCGCACTAATGGAGACTTGTACATACAGACAGGTGTGGGAGAACAGCACACACCAGAATGATCTCACATTACAACGACTGATTCTACTTAAAGCTTTAATTGAGGCATCTTTATAGACATTTAATTCATGCTGCTTTATACCTATATAGGAACATTACACATAGTTGATGAATATATTACTTTCATTATGTTTGGGTTCACAACTTTAGTTGAACCATGTCTGGATTGCTGCACAGAGCCTGAGGGTTTACAATTAATCAACAAATTTAACTTGACCAAATGGATCAAATGAATCAGCAAATGGCTTGTTGCTTATGGAGCCGGGATAGAAGAAAGTATTTTAACTTCACGCTGCCCAATATCGCCACAGACCAACTGAGAGAGATGTTATTTCACTATTGGACCACTAGAGAGTGCTGCATGCACTAAACATATCTCATTGTGTCGAAGTTAACAGGACAGTTTACCCATGAATTAGAATTCGGTCATTATTTACTCGCCTTTATGTTGTTCCAAACACATTTGGTTTGAATTCTCCAATGTAACACAAATGGAGAAGTGCACTAGTTGCATTTGTTTTTATACATTTAGTTCTCATGTGGGCTGCAGACATTCAAGAATCACAACTGATCCAAAAACGCCATAAAACTATGATTAAAAGTGGTCCATTAGACAAAAAAAAAACCCTGACAAAATCTAATTTATACTGCAGTGTAAAAGAATGGAAAGTTAATTTGTGTTGCATAAAAGAAAGCAAATACTGTAAATGGGTGTGTGACCAAATGATAACACTTTCGTTTTCCTCTAAGCTTATTAAATTGATAGTCATACACGTGTGGTATTGTTTTTATGGTTGTCGGTGTTTCCTGCTATCACTAGTAGTTTTGCTTTTTAAGCAATGTAGCTTTGGGCTGGGCTCTGTTTTGGTATTATGTAATAATGATGTGCATAAACAGCACACTTACTGCCCATAGCCATTACCGTAAAGCTCCGTTAAAGCCTCATCATCCCTTCATGACACATACCAGTCCAGTAGAAGTCATTAGTACAGCGGTCATGCTACGAAAAATGTTTCTAGTAGCAGTTTGTGCTTTTATTGGAAATGTTGACTCTGAGAATATGCATAAATCAGCTAACACTGTTGTAATTTCTGTGTGTTTTCAGGGCTGAGTGTGGACAGGCCATGTGCGCGGTCAGTGAAGGTGGACTGTCCGTGCCCCATGGCGCAGATAGCGGCACGCGGCAGTGTGGTGTGGGCACTGAGCGAGCAGAGGGGTGTGTTTTACAGAGAGGGTCTCAGCAGCTACTGCGCAGAGGGGGAGCACTGGAAGTATGACACCGTCAGGTATGTTTGTCATTGTGCTTTCTTTTAGCCGATAGCAAATTCACTACAGTGAATAAATAAAACAAAAGATCTGGGCTGGTTTTACTTCAGCGCCAAGATTTTACATTGGACATCAAGTTGCCGCATAATACAGTGTCAGGGTCGTGTCCAACTTATTTTGCAAATTAGTACGCAATGCAAAATTTCAGTATTTGTTTAACGTACATGTGTAGTATTTATGTTTTCAATGGAATAGTTATGTTTAAATACATTTATATATTGCACCAGTGATTTATGGCCTGCCAAACCTAACTTGTGTTTATTATATTTCAAAGCATGTTGTTGATGTATATTGTGCATAAATTACGTTTTTTTGGCTAGATTTTGCTGCATAAATGAGATACGTGTTTATGTGTGTCCACAGTGAGAGCCAAGGTCTAGAACCCATCTGTATTGCTCTTGGTGAGAACAACACAGTTTGGGCGTTGGATACCAGTGGCAACCTATGGTTCAGGACAGGGGTCACAGCTAAAAACCCCCAGGGTGAAGATGACCATTGGTGGCAGGTACATATATGCCCAGTACATCCTCTTCTACAGTTGGTCAGATGTTCTGCCTGTGTGGTGTGTGTTTCACACTCTCACTGTCCGTGAATCACACATTTTGTGTAAAAATGCTAATGATTCCTCAAGCTCGTTGTTGCTTCCTAGCAGAAATGTATTGCATTATTCAAAACAATAAATCTTTTTTGTCTTTATTACTTTTTCGTTTAGGTGAGCATCACGGACTACGTGGTGTTTGATCAGGGCAGTCTTTTCCAGACTCTGATCCAGGCCACACAGAGTGTCGCAACAGCCACCAGAGCCCCGGTCGAGCGGGTTGCCGAACGTCTGCGTGTGGCCTTCCTTTCCCAGCACTCCCAGTGCCAGCCCAGCCTCATCAGCGTCAACACCAGCGGCGTGTGGATCGCTTCTGGACGCAATGAGTTTCACGTTGCCAAAGGCAGCCTCATCGGTATGATGCGCTGAGCATGGGAAACACGATGGCTTAGAACTGAGATATGCTCTTCTGATGGCTTAGGATCGTGTTTAAAAACGTCCTGTTTATTTTAATGCAGGGACGTTTTGGAAAAGTACTGTACCCAGAGGAACAGCTTCTGCCACAAAGTGGGCTTTTGTGTTCTCCTCTGCTGTTCCGGCTAAAGAGGGTATGTAGAAGTCCTGTCACACCCCTCATGCAGAAAGCAATTAAATATTATTATACGCTATTAAAGTCTCGCTGATGTCTTCACAGGGAGTTTCCTATGGTTAGGTCAGAGCAGGAAAGACCTGTTCTGTATCTGGGACCAAGACCTCCAGATGCGGCCCTTCACCATACAGTTTCCCCCAGACGTAGAGATGGTGCAGCTCGCCGCCTGTCGTGACGCTCTGTGGGGTTTAGATCACTACGGTCGTGTCCACATCCGCACTTTATCAGCCAGTTGCTCTACAGGAATGCACTGGACGTTGCTGGACCTCAGCCAGCTCGGTGAGAGAATTCTTTTTCCATTGACAATAGATTTATCAGTGGATCACATGCCGGCTAAATTTAAACTCTTGTAATGTGAGAAGTGAGAACACTAAATCCAAGAACACCAAAATAAATTGATTGCAGGAAAATAATTAGAATTTGTGGCATTGTTTTAATGAAAAAGACGTACCCCCCCTTCTCTTTATATGTTTTTGTCATCATTCATTTATTCGAATCTTACATAACATTTCAAGAATATGCAATATATATGAGTTCATTTGCAGAAACAGATAAATGTTACAAAATAATATTTTTCATTGTGCATTTCAGTTAATCTACATCGGACTGCAGTTTGCTTATTTTAATTGGGTAAAAGAAAAAACAAAAAAATACAGCTAACACAATAAAATACAATACAAACATGATAACATATTTGATCTATTTATTTGCACATAAACTCTTCATATGTAATAATAAATGAATAAATATTCTATAAATACTGATAATAAATAATTCAGCTCTGCCACTGCAAGACTATTAATTTTTTTTTTTTTTTTTTTAATGGTTTGATTTTCAGCAGCCAATAGTTAAATTATTTCTTATAGTTCTTATTAAGCTTCACAATTAGTGCATAATAATAATGTGAAATAATATTTTTATAGAAATTGCGATGCATTTCAGTGTTTATCACTACAAAATGACTTCGCAAAAAAAAAAAAAAAAAATAATGTAAAACATTTTACTGTTGCTTTTGATTAATTCAATGCTTGATGAATAAAAGTATTAATTTAACATAAAGGTAATGAGAATTTACGTGGGGTGATGTTACAACAGTACAACAAAACATTTTTATTGATTTGTTTGTTCGTTTATTTATGTATGTACTTGCTTACGTGGGGGTGAAATTTGACCTGGACATATTTTCAGCATGTTACGTAAGATCCAAAATAATGATCACCAAATTATTATTATTATTTTTTTTTTTTTGTACACATTTCACTAATAGGTAACTAAAAATGATCCTTACAAAAAGGTCTTTGTACTTGTTTACTAGAGGGATTTTTTTGTTAGTTTTTTTGCTTGTTTGCGTCCACGCACGTATGCATTATATAACACTTACCGGTTTTCCTTATGATGATGTGTCTGACACATGATTTAAACGATTTGCTCAAATGTCGCTGCTCCTCAAGGTCTCGAGTGCCGTATACACAGGTCATGTGTGACAGTATGACGCATGTTGGGCATACCTTGTTGAGGACACTCTCCTGTTTCTCCTAGTTCAGATTACCATGTCTCCTGGCTGTCCACATGGTCTGCCGCTGACCTACTTCTGTCATATTCACGCATAACCAGCCCACTCCCACTTCCACAGAAGCAACGCTCCTACTAAACGCACGTAGCTTTCACTTTTGTGTCTTAATTTCCCTTTCTGGGAATCTTGAGCTTCCTGCAGGTTAAATAGCAAGCCGTGGTTTTATGTATCAAAACCGCCTGTTGCTAGGGGTGCTGTTTATATTTTTAATTCAAGCAGGTGGTTCTTGCATAACACATGTTTTGTAATAAAGCCGGTAAGCTAACTATCAAAGGTCATGAGAGGAAGAGATCAGTCCTTTAGTATTGAATTTTGCAGTGATTAGGCTTTAGGAATGCATTAAACACACATTTAATCAGTGAATTTGGTAACAAGACACAAGTTCACAATCTCCCAAATGTAATCAATGCAGCTTTCCGCCGAAAGGACAGTGCAGGCTGATCTAATCCGATTACATCAGACATATTTTAATTACATGGCTTGTACTTCAGTGCTGTCAATGGAAGGCGTTTGTTTATTGAGCACAAGTGTGTGTGTGTGTGTTTTGTCTGTGTGTGCATGAGCGTGTGTTTGTGATGTGACAGGATGGAGACACAAATAGGCAAAGCCATGTGATGGAACAGCTGTAGCCCTGTCCGTCTCGAGTTGTTTTTGCATGAGCGGCAATGTGAAAGATGAGTCTGGGGCTAGTCCTGGATCTACGGGCATTTTTAGTTCGGGAACAGACAGGCACATGATGTTTTCAGTGTTTTTAGACTCAAGCCTATGAACCGAGTTTCAAAGAGAGTTATTGGACTTTGTCAGGTTTTTAACGGAGCATCTTGAAATACTGGTTCTTCCGAGTCTAAATGAGTCTCACGAACCTTGTTTTGTTTTATGTGTCCTCAGTGAGTTGTCACATTTCAGGAAAACTCTTAAAATGAAGGCTTAGAAAAAGGCCATTCAATGAACTGAAGTGTCAGCTTTGCATTATCTTGTTCTGTTGGGAATGAATCAGCACAGTATGTAAAGAGTTATTCGGCCAAAGGCCACAGGTGTGACAACATCTAAGTAATCTGTTGTTTTTCTTCATTGCGCTTTTCTTTTTGCATTGATTTGGTAGAGAGGTGTGAACTAACTCGGCGAAGGAATGTGAAAAGGCACATCAGTATATAGAAAAAGTACATTTTCTGTCTTTCTGTTTTGCTTTAGGTGGCAGTTACATTTAAACCACTACATTTAAAAAGCCATTTCTTTCATACAATAAAATATTACTAGGCAGCATCTGAAAAAATAAATAAGTTCTATATTAATTATATATTTTAAAAAATGTATATATATATATATATATATATATATATATATATATATATATATATATATATGGTATTCTAATATGCTGACTTAGTGCTTTAGAAACCTCCTATCATTATAAATGTTAAAAATGTTTATTTCAGAACAATTTTTGTAACATCATAAATGTTTTATTTTTTATATATTAAATAGTGTGTTTTCGTCATAGGTATTGGTCTGTAGATATGTAATCATACCGCAAAATGAATAATGTCATGGAAAGTGTGGCAGACAATATAGGCTGTAAAAGGAGAGAATGTGTGCTAGCCTATCACATGTTATGTTCAGATTTGCTATCTACGTCCTCAACAGAGCCCTTATGACGTATAAATGTCATTTCAAGGTTTCCCTATCATATCATAGTGTGCAGACAAGACCTCTGTGCAGTTCTAGACTCCCCCCACAGTCCTACGGCTCACTAAAGAGTCTGGATAAATGCCACTGGATGTCCTTGACATATACATTAGTGAAATGGTGCTATATGTGATGTATGGTGTAGAGTTTAACTCGGACACCCTGCACAAGGTCACAGTCCATCTTGTCAGTCACCTTCAGATGGATTGTGATGGCCGAATATTTCCAGGCACAGCGATGCATTTTAAGGAATTTTGAAAGACCAATGGTTTATTGATAAATGCGTTTTCCCTTAGCCTTACATTAATGGAATGTTTTTTCTCTGAAGCTCTGATGCGCCAATCATGTTTCACTGGGACATCATAGAGACACTGGAAATCTCTCTTTTTCTCTGTTACTGCCTCACAGGACACGTGAAGTTTCTCAGTTTGACTTGTGGCAGTCAGAACGTTTGGGCCTGTGATAGCAATGGAATGGTGTATTTTCGGGTTGGAACTCAACCTTTGAACCCCAGCATGATGCTTCCTGCATGGATCTGCATTGAACCTCCCGAACAGGTACACAAGCTTGAGATGACTACTTCCTGCTAAGTCCGAACTTTAAGTTCATACACGAGCTTACGTCCAGCTTAATACGTTGAAAAATTGGGACCAGTATTAATTATTGGGACCAGTATTAATTATTAAGCTGCGCAACCGTTTTAAACATTGATAAGAAAAAGAAAGCTTGCACTTTATATTAGGTGTCCTTAACTACTGTGTGCTTACGTAGAAAATAATTACAATGCGCTTCCTGTGTTCATATTATATTTGCTGCTATAGAGGTGGGATACGGGTAAGGTTTGGTGGTATGGGTAGGTTTAAGGGTGGGATGAGTCAACAGTGTAAATGTAGGTACGGAAATTAATTACTGATGTAGTTACATTATAGGTATTTGTAAGAAAATATAAGTACAGCGTAAAAACATTAATGTACACAATAAATACATTGTACCAAATGATTAATTTAAATGTAATTACATAGTAATTAAGGCCACCTAATATAGAGTGGGACCAAAAGGGATATTTCTTGAGCAGAAAATCAGCACGTTAGAATGGTTTCTGAAGGATCATGTGACACTGAATACTGGAGTAATGGCTGCTTATATTGACTCATAATGACTTGTATTTCAAAATATATTAAAAAAGAAAAACTTTATTTTAAAATGTAATTATATATCACAGCATTTCTGAAAGAGGGACTTTCAAAAACTTTCAAACTATTACTATAATTCATGTGAAAACACTACGTCTGAATACTAATTTCCATACTGAAATTACAGCGACAACTTTATTAGTGAACTGTACCAACCATGACTAGCGAGGGATAAATCGTTTACACCATGTGATTATTTCTCCAACATTATGCACTTTTCTTATTCCGATGTGAGCAGCCTGCTGGCCTTCAGCTGGTGAGAATTCAGACGAGCCCTAATGACCGCATGCTGTGGGCGCTGGACAACCGAGGCAATGTACATGTGCGCGTCGGCATCACTGAGGAGATGCCTGTCGGAACTGCCTGGGAGCACATTCCTGGTAAACCTTCATTACATAATCTCTTCTGCTCTTTTTAGTATTCTTGTATTTCTTGTATTATTATTATTTTTTAAATTGACTTTTCTTATAACCCCAAGCATCCACCTTTCCATAATTACCAGTTCAATTTACAGTTTGCACTTAAATAATAATAATAATAATAATAATAATAATAATAATAATAATAATAATAATAATAATAATAAAAATAACTAAATAAAATACATAATAATAAGAAAAATAAAAATAAATAAATATATACATTAAAAAATAATAAAATAAAATAAAAGATAAATAAATTAGTCACAGACAGTATTTAGACTTTATTATTGTTCAACTAGATTTATAATTAGAGAAGGTTAAATGTATTTTTTTTCATATTGTAGGACTACAAGCAAGTCAACTGATTCTAAGTATGAGGACGGCTTGGGTTCGTCTTTATAATGGTGAAGTGGCTCGTCGATACGGCATTACAGAGAAGAACCCAGCTGGAGACTACTGGAAGAAGATCCCAGGACTGGTCAGCTGGCTTGCAGGTGAGTGTTTAAAAACGACTAATGATAAAATGAACATCTGCACACGTAAATGATAAAAACTGTCTTTTCCAGTGACCCCGATGGATGAACTGTGGGCAGTTGCTCCTACTGGTGCTCTCAACCAGCGCCTTACCAAGACTCTGCAGAACTATAGGAGCAAAAACCATGGTAACGCGGGTTCTCTGAGTGGAGAGGAGCTGGAGGAAGAGTGGGAGGTGATTTAGATGCCACTAATTGTGTCAAAACATCCCAGAATCACTGTTCTGTGAAATTTCTTTCTAGGCACTTTACTCATTTCTTCTTAAAGGAGTAGTTCACCTAAAAAAATGTAATTCTGTCATCATTTACTCATCCTTATGTTATGAGTATTTCAGCGCTCTATTGAAACCTTTCTTAGGGTGTGGTTTTTTTCCTTTCTTTCTTAGTTTTTTTTTTTATACCTTGTAACCTGAAATTGCACATTGTTTATTAAGTTTTAATAACCACATACACGGTTTGATCAGTTATTTTTTTTACTTGTTTTAAGAAGGAGGATCCATTTATGCATTATCATTTAAAATTTTGGGCGTCGTATGATTTTTATATTATTTTTTAAGATGTTGATACATCAGAGCAAAGATACGTTGAAGTGACTAAAACATTAAAGACATTTATAATGTTAAAAAATATTCCAAATCTTTATTTCCCTTTTATCTTTACCAGTCCTGAAACCATCTCCATCATCGTTTCCTCAAAATTATTAAGCAGCACATCTGTTTTCAACATTGATAATAAAAAAAAGTTTATTGAGCAGCAAATCAGCATATTAGAATAATCAATAAATTTAAATTCTAATATTAGTTTAGAATATTACTGTTTTACTGTGTTTTTATATATAAAAAATGCTGACTTTCATTTAGTAAATCAATAAATAATTAAATAAAATCATACCAACCCTAATCTTTTGAATGGTAGTGTATATTAATGCACTTTGCTCAATGTTAGTCTGTTTATAGCTATGGTCTACCGCTTTAGGGGGTAGATTATGTAAATATTGCTTATTTGACCAAACACATTTATTATCGGTATTATAGGTATAAGAAATATATGCTACACTTTAGTTCAGACTAACAAACGAGGGTATTTGGAAAAGTTGGATGTTTTTTTGGATTTGTTACGTGAAAGGGAACCAGGCGTATAATGGCTTTAGTTGAAGAGGGGATTCAGCTTTATCTGTAAATAAACTTGTACCTTGTTAAATACTTGACGGGAGTAAAACCTTGGTAGCATTTGGCACATATCTGTGAGTCGTACAGAGAGCATGGTCTCAGAATTGCCTCCGTCTACACTTTAGTGACGTTTTGGAGTTTAATGTGAGGTATTTTAAAAGATGGTTTAACTCTTTATCTCTAAAAACAGAAACTCTTTGAACTTACTACTTGGTTGATAGAATCTATCATAGTCTGTTATGGGGAAAAAAATACTGTATATTAATGCTGGGCGAGCATTCTTCATATACGTCCATATAAAGAACGCATCTTGATGAGTAATCTATCATAGATAACTAAATATAAATTCAGCGCTAGGTCCGATGTTTCATTTTCTCTCCTCTCTCTTTAGTGTCTGACTGTGAAGTGTTTGTAAATCTTCCTTTTTGAGATTTTGACACCTCCGTAATGCATCATATGCAGATAGTTGTTTTAGTTATCGTTACATTTGCCATTGTTTTGGCCCGCTGTGCCCCACTAGTTTCAGTTGTGCACTTAGAACATATTGTAAGTCAGGTTAAAGTGATAAATGTGATACACTGGACATGTAATGCTAAAGCCAGTGTGGTTTAAGTGGTGATGCAGATAAATGTGAACTCACATGTAAAACTATGCCGTCTTTACTCCATGCTTAGTCATGACAAACTTACAAATAAAATGTTTACAGAAAGTGCCTCTGCATTTTGTGGTTTATTGGCAACGGTATGATGTTTCAGATGCATTTCAGTTTACGCTACGTTTCAAATGTTCTTTCTTATTTTTAAGAAGATTAATACTTTTAAATTGATCAGAAGTGACTGTGAGTAATATTTTGTTTTAAGATAAATGCTATGCTTTCATTTCAGAATCCAGAAACCTTTATCATGGTATCAAATACTAATCGGGACGACTGAAAGAAGATACTTTAAAATTGTAATACTATTTCGCAATATCCTGTCTTACTGTAGCTTTAATCAAACAGTTGCAGCCCACAGACTTCCTTTAAAACTATTGAAAAAATCTAGCCAACCCCAAACATGGACAGTAGTTTATTTGTGATCTTCTGCTCAGATTTTTAATGTTTATGCTTAAATGCTTAATATATATATATATATAAGGGCAATTTTAAACTGCAAGAAT
Source organism: Puntigrus tetrazona (assembly GCF_018831695.1). NCBI lineage: Eukaryota > Metazoa > Chordata > Actinopteri > Cypriniformes > Cyprinidae > Puntigrus > Puntigrus tetrazona. The sequence continues at coordinate 11,099,312 of NC_056715.1, read as the reverse complement.
GTTAATTTAAATATTGCAACTAGTGTTTTCTGTTGTTTGGATGAATCAAAACAAATAGAAACCAAAAAAGCTAGTTACCAGTACAAGTGGTAACCCCTTTGTCTTTGAAAAGGATCCCATGAAATTGTCTGCATGCCCAATGCAAAAGGTCAAGGGGAGCTTTGAAACTCAAGATGTGATTGTTTTGATCATTTAATCTTTCTTAGTGCAAATAGTTTGCGCTATTTAGTTCATACAGGAATGAAGGAAGCCATACTACTGAAGATTAGCACAGCCTATATGTTCAGACATTTCACTATTAGGGTAAATGTGAAGATATCTTGTGATTTTTGCTCTCCTTCATAGAACCCATGATGCGCCTTGAATGAACTGAATCTGAAAAATGTACCTCCAAAGCAACAAATGCAAAAAAATATATATTTTAATAATTTCACAGTGTCTTTCACAATGCGACTATACAACATCAAACTATTCACATATTTACAGAGCTTTCCGCGTCCACTCAAACCTGAATATTTCGAGAACGAATTGAGTCGAGCAATGCACTTTATTAGATTTCCAGTGTGCGCCCATTAAGCTTGATCCAGTCTGAAGTCCAGGGGCTTCAGAAAGTCCGGCAGTGAGTCCAGCTGGTCTGTGGGAATGGACTGGCTGAGCTTCTGCATGGCCTGAACGAACAGCGAAGGGGGCGACGATCCGGAAAGCCACTGGAAGGCCTGCTCTCCTACGAGCGCCCTCCACGCGTCGCCACTGTCCTGCAACTGTCTCTTCATCCGGAAGCGAAATGTGGGCATGAATAAAATGAGGTAGCCGAGGCAGATGCGCTTCGTCCGCATGTCAAAGCCGCTCTGGCAGATCTGGCTGAGTAAGCAGTCCAAGGGGGTGTTCCCTGTCAGGTCCGTTGCGTAAGGACACGCGCCGTGACCCAGCAGCAGCACCAAGCACTCGGGACGCACCAGATCACACGCGAGATGCAGCGCGGTTTTGCTGCCGTCGGTGTGGACGCATCCGTGACTGTTCAGGTAGCTCCGTCTCTCGCAGTCCGTCAAGTCTTTGATGGTGGCCACGATCATTTTCAGGATGTTGACGCGGTTGTAGCGGACGGCTATGGCCAGGTGCGGCGCGGTGGAAGCCTGGCAGCAGCAGAAGCTTCTGCTGGGCATCTCCAGAGCGCGGGTGGAGAACCTGTTGAGTAAATAACTCGCGTACTGCTGGTGATCGTGTACCAGCGCGTACAGAAACGCCTCTGACGGAGAGTACGCGCACGCCTGTCCGTCGTCTTCCCAGTGAAACACCTCCATGGTCCGCATGTCCTCCAGGACCCACACCGGCAACAGGTCCCGCACGGCCTGATAAAATGCGAACGAGGTTTTTGGCATTGTTTCGGGGATTTATAATCCGCGCGGCTCTCGTACATCCCCAGATCCAAAGGCATCGCGAGTCCCGCTGTTTTAATAAACGATTCGGGATGGGGGGGGGCTGGGTTTTGGATTTAAAATGAAGACACACCGGCTTTTACGTGGATATTCACTGCCGCCGGAGCTGATACCGAACCATCTGCGAAAATATAAATGCGTACGAATATAAATGCGTACCCCCAAAAGTCCTGGCGGAATAATAAACGAAAAATAAGGCGGTAATCTCGTACGATAGGGTGTAAAACCGCTCAGCCGCCTTCAAACCCCGCTACAAACTCAGCCGAGAGTTTATATACGATGGGCAGCCCGTGTTGGTTTGCGCCTCTTCGCCATTGGACGCTGGCGCGCGTCAGCAGGGTACAAAGTGCCTCCAACTTCTCCTTATTAGTGTAAAGCGCATGTGTGAGTATGTTTGGGCGCTATCGAGTGACCCTCGCGCATTCAGTACATTCAGCGCGCGTCTTGTTACATAATATTTCACAGACCGAGCCACGCGCTCTTTGCACGGGGCGATATACAAAACTCTTTATCAAGGCAGTCGGTAAACGTTTATTATTATGGGTGAACGATTATGGGTGATTCTTTTGGGTTATGCAATTGTATAGATGCACGATTTAGAATCGCTTTTATTTATTTATTGAAGATGTTTTGGACGACATGAAGGGTAAAGTATGTCTAAGTAAAAAGTAATTAAATTGGAGATTGAACTGCAGTGAAGTGGAGCCTCACGAAAAGGGATGCCAGAAATGCGCTGAGGAACACGTGCGCCATCTAGAGGATAAATAATAGGCTATAATATTTATATACAGCCCCCCATTTTTCATTGTTCATATTTGACCATCGCTACTTTTTGATGATGATTAAAAACAAACAATTTCTGCAAATCCTGTACACTTAAATCTGTTTACAATCTGATCAGATTTAAAAAAAAAAAAAATTAAGATCAGTTTATCTCCAATCATATTCAGATAATAACAGCCTGTGTAGCTATACTGTTTATCACGCATTACTGCATAGACATATTACTGCAAAAACTGTATGGTTTGGATATGACAGGTGTTTAGATTTAATTATGCAGACTATTGTTAAATACATTTTACACGTCACAATTCATTTGCGGCCGTTTGCTGTGTTTATGCCGTTTATCCCACTAGTATTCGGGGGCTCATAGGGATCTCACCACATTTGCAATAAGAATTATACATTTGTACTGACATACTACCAGTGTTGGGGAAAGTTACTTTTTACAAAAATAATGCTTTGCAGGGTTGTTGTAGGGAGTTTCTCCTTAAAAAGTAACCATTTGCATTACTTTTTATGAAAAGTAACGTTACATTACTTTTGCATGACTTTTTCTCGCCTGGGCTCGGTTTGCTAACCAAAAATAAATTGATAGCAATAATGTTCTTATCACACACGCACCATTGTCATTGTTGCTTTAACAGTTTTGCACAGATTATTGCGATTTGGCAGAATATTCTGAGTTTGCATTTTTTTTTATTTTTAGGAATACTAAATGTGATTTTGAGCAGGTTAACAGAGTAAATGCACGTTTAGTCTAGTGATCATGTTTACTCAGACGCACAAGCCCCTGCATTTACTCCCAAACTCTCTCTCAACACAGAAACAAGAGAAATCTCAATCAGTATACGGTAAATAAAGTGTCTTATTTGACTTCACAAGTAATTCAGATATTTTGTTGTAAGTTTTAAAAGTATTGTGTTAATTTACTAGTTACTTGAAAAAAAAAAGTAATTTGATTACGTAACTCAAGTTACTTGTAAGGTGTTCCCCCGACACTGAATGACACCACATACACACAATGAAGACTGGGCACAACACGAAGAAAATAATACCTTTGTATAACTAAAAAAGGTTGTGTACAGATGTCCTGATGACTTAGTAGCCTCTGGACAGATACCTCAAATCACACCAATCACATTAGAATGAGACCATGCATTAAACCATACATATTGCTACTACTAATCTATTAACTAATATTTATGCTGACCATAATATACCAATTCAACATTAAATATTCATTAGACGCTATAACTTTTTTATGTACTAGCAGTGTAATAAGACACTAGTATGATTGTAGTCCATATATATATGTGTGTGTGTGTGTGTGTGTGTGTGAGAAAAAATAACTAGAGAGAGAGGGAGAGAAAGAAGTTCTTAGCAACGAATACAAGTTGTGATGTATTTACTGGATTTTTCAAAATCATGGAACATGCTATTTATTATTATGTCCAAATGATTTTTGGCATAAAAGAAAAATTGATAAGTTTGACCCATACGATATATTGTTGACTATAGCTTACAAAATATACCCAACCAGTGCTACTTTTTAAAACCAAAATTGTGCTCCAGGATCCCAAATAGCCTACGTAATAGTATATATATATATATATATATATATATATATATATATATATATATATATATATATATATATATATATATATTTTTATTTTTTTTTTTTTATTTTTTTGAGCACACCTGGCATCTGGTTTTTTGTCCACATAGTTATAATAAAAAAAACTTTAAATATTTTTGCTTTATTGCATGACACTGCTAACCATTCACGACCTCAAACACATTTAAGTCCAAGCCACTCATGCTCTAGTTTAATTTTGCGGATAACTCTGCAGCTTTGAATCTCACGAAGCAGTGTGGCGGGCCGTGATGTTGCGCTGCGAAACAGCATAAAGGATGTCGTATATGAATAAATGTTTCCCTGTTTGCTATAGTGATGCACTGATGGATTTCACTAAACTAGTCTAAAGTACGGAGTGCCAGCTGATGCAACGGCTTATGGTCGTCTGGAGTTGTTTTTCATGCAGATGGATGTTTTCTACACAAACGCTCGGTCATTAGCTTGTTCTTTGTGTGCAGAAGAAGTTTGAATTTCTGCCTCGAAGAGGAACTGACGTTAGCTAAAGCAGGTCATTCAGAGAGAAAGAGAGAAAGAGAGAGAGAGAGAGTGAGAGAGTGAGTGAGAGAGAGAGAGAGAGAGAGAGAGCTAACGCTAGAGCAGCCGCACTGTCTGCTAGCACTGCAGCCGTATGTGCTTTTATCTGCTTCTAAAGCTAAACTTCATTTATTAACGCGACTGGGGGAAATATTATGCATTCGACGCACCATTTCGAGTGTTCGTAACTCTACATTGCCAGTTGGGGGAGTTTGCATCAGTGCAGGACGGTGTTATTTGTTTCAGATCAGAGCAGTTGAGCTGAGTTAGCTTAGCTATAGCGAGCAGCCAGCGAGCCCAAGTTCCTTCAAGCGCCTTTGCGTTTCGCTGTCAAGATGCCTGCGATGCTGGAGAAGGGCACCGCTGAGATATCGGGTAAAAGAAGGGGCAGAAACTCTGTGAATAATCCGACCAAAAGTTTTACTTCAAACGGGAACAGCAACAATTCATGGGAGGAAGGAAGTTCGGGTTCCTCAAGTGATGACGAGCATGGTAAGTCATGGTGGTAGCCTCGGTCGCTCTTCACAAGTTCACACACTTCTGGTGAATGTAATTAGTTCGTTTTATTTGTTCTTTTGTCACTCACAAGGTGCAGGCGGGATGCGAGTTGGACCGCAGTATCAGGCAGTTGTTCCCGATTATGATCCTGGTTCGTGGCTTTTGATTGTTGGAAGGTTCATTGACAACACAGGGTGGATGGCGTAATAGCCTCAAACACTGAATAGTTCGTCCGTTTGGTGCACTTCGTGTTCAGCAAGAATGATATATAGAGAGAATTTTTGACTCTCTGGCCACTTGCATTGAAAGTGGTATGTTTTAATTAGGAAGAAGAGGTTAAAACAAAAACAAAATCTGAAGTAAATAAAACTTTATATGGCTTACTATTGTTTGAAACTTGAGGTGATTATAACAGCACCTGATTTGTCAATCATTTACTGTATATTTGTTAAGAAAACTGAATTTTTATGGCGTTTTTTATTAAAAGAAATATCTTAATGTAATTCTGATTTCATTTACTTGATTTCCTATAAACTTTAAAAAAAATATTGCTACTTAAATATTGCTACTAAAAAGATTTGGTTAGAAGCTAGAAGCAAAAGGTAAAAAAATCTGTTAGTAGTAACACTGATTTAGTTTGAAATCAAAATGAATGGATGCATTCTTATTTAATCCACTAATGTCTTTCTCTCTCCTTTCATCAGAAGTAGCAAAGGCAAGCCAAGAGAGAGATAACCTGGGAATGCTGGTGTGGTTTCCAAATCCAAGTATACCAGAGGCCAAATGTGAGTCATTTATGAGTATATTAATTTGGCTGCATACATATTAAAGCATTTTTTTATGTAAATAGCGGCAGTCCGTGTTACACAGTTTAGACCCTTCTCTTGTGAGATTCACAACATTTTGATCCACTTGAATGTACAGACTAGCCCAAAATACCATCGTTAGACAACAGTTGAGTCTAGTGCTGGACTATTTGTTCAGACAATGGAAGACAAGAGGCTTGTGCTGACGCAGCCAGCGAAACAGATTGTTTGTAATGAAAAGCTGGCTTCTTGTTACTGTATGATACTTCCTGTTTTTAGAAATAGTATGTCCTATGTGCATCAATTCCACAATTTGCATCAGAGTTAGTAGTTTGATTGTATGCTGTTCCAGAGGAGACGAGCGGTGGATTTATTTACTGTATATTACACTGCTGCCACGCAGATCTAATATAAACATGCAATTTCCTTCTCAGCTGTTTTTATAGCTATAATATGGGAGGAAATATTTTTGTCATTCAGTCTATAAAGAAATATATTTTATTTTTGAGTTGAATGTTCGTATTTTAAGGGATTTTCGTTTTAGACGTGATTTAATTTAGATTTATATTCTAATCACTTTTTGCCTTGTTTGTTGCAGTGGATGAGTACATTGCAATAGCCAAAGAAAAACACGGGTACAATATGGAGCAGGTAAATGGTTATTAAAGCTATGCTTATTTGTTGCAGTGAAAATGATGCATTTGAAAGTAAAAAAAATACTTGAATACTCTTTTGATGTGTTCTGTTGTGACTCCTAAGATAAGGTAGAATGCTTTTTACTGCACAGGGCTCCAGACTAACCTTTGAGAGCTACGGCATCAGCGCTAATAAGTTTTACAGATGGTGGGGGAAGTAATAAAAATGAAGATAATTAAATAATTCAATTATTATTGTTTTGCATTAATAAGTGTAGTTATTATAACATTACACGTTTGTTCGTTGGTAATATGATGGTAAAGCACTGAGCCTGAGTTGGGAAGCATACAAAACGTACATCTATTCACAACAGTTACATGCAAAATGTTTTATATATATATAGAAAATTAACTACTGTGAACTTTGCTTTGTGTGATTTAATCGCAAACAGAAGTTTGACTCTTCTTACTACATAAAAAAACCTTTATGAAATTAGCATTAATGATGGTTTGATATTTTGTAACATAATGTTTATTTCAAACTATAAAGCTAAACGTAGAAATGAATGACTAATTAGTGCTCCTCTCCTGCCATCTGCTGGTTATAGTGGTTTAAAGAGCATTTGGTGTCTCTTTAAAACGTTTTTTACATTTGTTTGTTGTTTACCACGATTTGCTTTTTAGTCATCTCTTTAAAAAATGTAATTTTAATTGGTTAAGTGCCGTAAATAGCAGGCGAAAAATGTAATTCATTGAAAAGTGCTTGCGTCTCATGAGATCCTGCAAGATTTATTCAGCAGCGACTTCAAGCACTTTTTTCCTGGATCTGGTGGCATTGTGCTGTAACAGCGTCACAACATCAACACTGGTTCCAGAGCAAGCCTATTCTGAGCTTGGACAAGTTTTCTTGCATTAAACGGTCCATGCTGCACTTCTCAAACGAGTAGAGCAGGTTCATGACACTTTTGTTTCCCTTAACGTTTGATGTTTCTCCTGCAACAGAAATGGCAATGCAGTGGTTGCGCCAGTGTGACAAAATTTAGTCGCATTGGCAGAAAAAATGGTAAAATATCTGGAACCCTGATGCATTAATTAAACGTCTCTCGTAGTCAGAGTTTCACGGAGTCAAACATAAGTTGTCTTTTAAAGTGAAGTGTTCCAAGCAGTTTCTTTTTTTCCATTTGAAGTCTTATGATGTGGCTTTCTGTATTTAACAGGCATTGGGCATGCTGTTTTGGCACAAACACAACATTGAAAAATCTTTGGCAGATCTTCCCAACTTCACCCCTTTTCCAGATGAGTGGACGGTTGAAGACAAGGTGCTGTTTGAACAAGGTTTCAGCTTTCACGGAAAGACATTTCACCGCATCCAGCAGATGGTGAGTGAGATGGCTATGGCAGTAACCGCTCGCAACATTAAAATAAAACATGCAATTGGGAAAAGCGGCATCTTTGTATTGAAATGACAACCAATCGTAAGGAGCCTCCTAAATCTAGCTCATTAATGGACAGTCACTGGTGCATATAAAGACCAAATGGGTTCTGTCAAGTCCTGAATTTCAACACTTTGACTATGTTACAAACGGATCTGTGTCAGCTCTGATCATGAATAATGATGAATCCGTATGGTATGTCAGATGTTTCCATCACTTATGTGCTTGATTACAAAAAAATTTTTTTGTTTTTTTGTTCCAGCTTCCAGACAAGTCAATTGCAAGCCTGGTTAGATTCTATTACTCGTGGAAGAAAACGCGCAGTAAAACGAGTGTGATGGACCGCCATGCGCGCAAACAGAAGAGAGACAGAGAGGAGAGGTCAGCTATGGCATGAAGATATTAATAGCCTGTTTTCTGTCTCCTTTTGTGTTTTCTTCAGTTTTAAGTCTTGATCAAAGATGAGTTGTGCTGTCATAGGATGTTAGCATCTATTTTTAGAATATGTTGTCATTGCTGAAAGGAAATGTCACATTTGAAACTTTTCAATCCTTTTTTTTCCCCATGTAGTGATGAGGAAGGAGAAGAAAATAGTTGCACCTCTCCAGGGGATGCTGAATTTGAGCCAAATAAGGATGAGAAGAAAGAGGTAATTTTTCAGCACTCTTTTAGAGCTTTTCAATTGTGCGTTAACATAATTAGATGACTCTTTTAAATTAAAATAAATCTTCATAATAAAACCAGTTCTGGTTTAACACAATTGCAATTCTATTCATATTTTAGCTTTATTTTACAATGCCCTCCTTACAGTATGATTGTACACTTAAGCACTGAGCAAGCGTAATTAACTGCACGTACTTGCTTTATGGTTGGTAATAAGATGAGGGCTTGGCTGTGATTAGTTGCATGTAATTACGTATACTTTTTTTAATATTATAGTTAGTAAATGTAAAACGGGACCAGAACAAATAAATTGTATCCATGTTTTATTTAATGTAATTAAATGTTTTGTATTTATCTTTTAACTTATGTATTTAATTTTTATTTTGTTTAGGAGTATTTTTATTTTATTTAGATATATAACTTCAGTGCTGCACGTAACTTACAGGGCATCTATCCCCATTAAAACAAATGTTTTTTTTTTTTTAAGGGAACATCTGGACCTGAGAAACAAGAGTCAAAACCTGCAGTTGTGCAGAAGGTACATTTCAAAATATGTATTTTATATTTATATTTTTCTATTCTATCCACATTTTTATTTATTTAAAAAAAAAAAACCCTAACGCGTTCAGTTTTTTTCTGCTATATCTGCTTATTCTCTTTTTAATAATTGTAAGACATATGAATAATCTGACCCTCTAACACTATATTTATATATATTTCTGTTTCTTTAAAAATCCACTTTTTATTCTTTTTCTTTATTAATAAAAAAAACATGCAGGTGCAAGACTGACTGGGACTTGTCACAGCATTTATACATTGTGCACTTTTCTTTGTTTGATTACTTCTTTTGTCCTCATTTATAATTGTCTTTCAATGTGCCTGATAAATTATTTAATGCAATGTTTATTTATTTATCTGTTATGTTAATGTGGAATGCTCATTGACTTTACAGAAGTAGTAAATCTACATCAATAAACATGGTTTAAATAGCTGTTTTTTCTCTGTTTTGTTCACAGCCAGCAAATCTTGCAGAAAAGTCATTGCATGTTAAGAAAGAAGTACAGGGACTTGCTGGGAGGAATCTACACCGGGCAAAGAAGAAACCGCCTAAAGGAATGCATTTAAACGCCGATGATGTGGCGGCGATGTCTAGCAGCGGCCCGGCTGCAGTTAGTGTTCTGAGACAGCTGGATATGGAGCTCATTGCCATAAAACGGCAGGTCAGCATTGTATCACTTCTTAGCAACATCACTTTCATCCCAGTGTGACTATAGCTAGAGCTAAACGTAAATCTGACAGAGAGCAATGCAGGATAGAAGCATGCGACAGTGTAAAAGTTTGAAAAAGAGCATCTTTTTACAGATTCAGAGCATTAAACAGCACAACAGTGCCCTCAGAGAAAAGCTGGACACGGGCGTGGATGAGTTTAGGCCATCTGAGGTAATAATATTAACAAATACACTTCGCTTTCGTAGAGCGCCATCTTAACTTTTCTGCATTTTATAGGAGGTATAGTAAATGTACTTTGTTTTTCTCAGGCTAATCAGAAATTTAATACCCGCTGGACCACAGAAGAGCAGCTGCTTGCAGTACAAGGTATTTTTGGCCACATTTCACAAACACTCAAATGTTACCGTGAGCGTTACTGGATTATTTAAATGAACGTTTTAAGTAGTGAAATTTTGGACAATTGTCTGTTTCCTCTCTCAGCTATAAGGAAGTACGGCCGGGATTTCCAAGCCATTTCTGATGTGATCGGCAACAAGTCTGTGGTTCAAGTGAAAAATTTCTTTGTGAATTACCGGCGTCGCTTCAACCTGGACGAAGTACTGCAGGAGTGGGAGGCCGAGCACGGCGTGGAGGGACGTAAGGGTTTAGATGAAGAGAAGATGGAGGTGTCATCCGAAGAGGGAACCACCCTTGGACCTTCAGAAAACCAGGCAGAGGTCAGTTTTTCATCAGCGCCTCTTAGTTAATGGGCTTTTCCGCCAGAACGTGGCTTTAGATTCCAGTCAGGCTGGAAATTCTCTTTGTATTTCGTCTTGCATCTGGTTTGGGTTTATTAGTGTCATTCAAGAATAATCATCATTTTCAGGAACCGACGGCAATGGAAACACAAAACCCCTCAGTTTCCTGAGTTCTCCAACGTCGGTCAGACGAGCTCAGATCAGTTAATACCGCAGCTGTGCGTAAGAGGCATTAAGGCTTCAGTTGCCTCAAGTGAAGCCTCTTCGTAATGGACATTCCTCCCCCCCAACTCCCACCCCTCCTACTGGACCCAGGACTCTCACAGGTGCTACTGCATAGGAGCGCAATCTTCACCAAGCTACTCTACGGACCTGGATCATCACTGCCAACAGAAGTAGAGTTCCCGTCTGGTCTCTACCAGTCTGCTGCTCCAAAAGTTATACTCTTCACAAATGGTAATTGGTCTGTTATGGGGGGAATAAAACATCCATATACCCATCCCTACATCACTGGACAGCGAATTGGGATCTTAAAAGATCTCTTAAGCAGTCTGAAGGATTTTAATGTCACTTGACCATCTCCTTTTCCTGATATATACATGGGACTCTGACTTGGTCCTAGTCCAACACCCCTTTCCAGTTACTTTTTTGTTACTGTAGCATATTATCTAGTTATGATTTGCTATTTTAAAATAGTTTGGGGGGAGGGGGTTAGTTGATCTCTGGTTGGATTAAGCTATTTATTTGCATAAAAAGTGAATTATACGAACTGCACTGTATAGATACAGTGAAATGCCAGTGTAGATGAAATTTAAATAAATTTAATACTGATTTTAATATTATTCTTTTAAAAATGAAATGATTTCCAGCTCTTATATTGTTTAAGTGAGTTGATTTAGTATTAGGTCGTAATATATATATATATATATATACTGTTTAATCCTGGACCCTTGTACGTGGTGTATTTGAAATGCATTTTATCTCAAAAGTTTCTTGACTGAGGCTGTGTTGTAACGGAATAGGAGGTATTTTTGTTTTCTTTCTTTTTTTTTAAGTCTTATTTCGAACTGTTTTGCATGCATGAACAGTTACTCCATGCCAAGGTCAAGCTTTTCACCCTCTTAGGGGTGTCTAAACGTATATGGATCGCTATGTGTAGGTAAGAATTTCAAAATATGGCAGCACATCTAAATTTCTGCTACTATTCCATGCTTGTATGTGTTTATCCACACATCTTAATTTATTATGGTGTTTGGAGGTAAACGTTAGATTGGTTCATATTGTTTTTTTTTTTTTTGTTTAATTTGAAAATGGAATAAGTTATTTAAAATACATGCACACTCACTTGTTTTGACCAACTTTTTTTCCTCTAATAACTGTAATGGTACCATACATGTGTGAACTCCTTTTAAACTTATTATGCGTGCAGATGACATGTACATGGTTGGGGTGAAGTTCTGCGTGTGTGGGTGAGAGCTGATGTGGGCATAGGCTGTGGCCTGTATATGTAATCAGTTTATGTCACATTAGTCATAATAAACTTAAGGGATTTATACTGTCAAATGCATTGAGTGTTATTTAACATCTGTGCACCATGCTTTGTTCAATTTAGTTCATTTATCACTGCAGTGGTGACACAGTTTCACTATTTTCATCAATAAACTCTTAATAACTGCTTATTGGTAGTTGTTTTAGTAGTTATGCTTAGGTGTTGGGTTGTGTTAAGGGATTTACAATAGTCATGCAAAATTAGGCAATAACGTGTGCTTTATAAGCGTTACTAAACGGCCAGTGTGCTATGCATGCTAATAAGTGCCTAGTTAATAGGGAGTATGGTTCCTAAATCTAAAGTTTTACCTTTGCTTGGTAGATTTAGTGGATCTAAGTAAGAAAGGAACTGGCAAAAATGGACGAATTCACAAAGAGAAAATAAAGTTTTCCATGAAGAAGAATAATTTAGATTTGATTACATTGTATGGCAGTGTCCCAATTCAGCGTATTTCCATTACTTTGCCACGATGCAAGAATCTAAATATTTGACACAAGATATTGTAATTCTATTCATATAATTAAAAAACGCTTAAAAGCTGAGTACTGTAATAAAAGTGTGACTAACACAGTACTCCGATGCTGTCGTTTCAGCATCGCTGAAGTTTATATTTTGAAATTTTTAGTTATTTTATTTTCGCATCACCTGTTTTTTGGTTAGTAATTTAGGCGTTTTCCTAATGCATATTAATTCATATAGTGGCGTGTCTCTCTCGCGCTGATTCCCTGATAAGAATCGATATGTCGGCAGACCCGAGCAGCGACGCGCGCATCTCAAAGTTCATCACCTCTTAGAAACACGTGGAGGAGAGCAGCCGAAGCCGAAGCGAAAGCGAGTCCATCTCGGGTCGGCGCGAGCTCTGGCTCCACCCGGCGGCTGCACGCCGCGCCGCAGCCTTCTTTCTATGGCGTCCTTTTACAACCAGCTACGATTTTTTTCATGACGGGGATTTCCTGAGGAAGTCAGACCAAGGGGGCTTTCCAGTTACTAGACTTCATATCAACAGCAACCTGCCACAGTGGCGGCTTCTCTACCTTTTCGCGCACCTCGACCGAGTCGTTTTTGGAACATTCCGATGTCAAAATGACCCGATTTGATCCGACGGCCGTCGTAGCCTGTTTGAGAAGCGAGGACGGAGCCGTGGCCGCGTGAATTTGGACGTTGTTGTCTCGGCGTGTCTGTCACATTAGTGGACCATCCGTGGCTCCTTTCGGGAAATTCTTCAGAGAAACGCGGTTGGATCGTCGGACGACATCGTTGGCCAACTGATTCATGTAAGTGGACGGCTATTTCACAGATCCGCGCGTAACGTAACGCGTAGCTCGCGTTAGTGAAAGGTAAGCCCGAAGTGTATGGGTTCACCTAACGTTACGGTGATCGAAGTGTGCCTCGCTTTGGTCCGAGGGGCTCACCTGCTCCCTTGGACTATCTCCTGGGCAAACGGGGATCTTGCGGGGTTTTGCTTCGTGAAGTTGTGAAACGAGTAAAGCCATCGGCGCGTTAACAGGTTAAATCCCGAACAGCTGCTTCACGAATTCGTGATAGATGATTGTGCTGCCATTGCTTGGCTGAAGACCTTCTCACCTTTGCATGTCTGCGTGTGGTGTGCTTTCCACTTTTGCTTTTATTATGAGCGCCGTTGTGATATTTTTACGTTTTAAAGGTCCATAAATGACACATGTGCGTTTTTATGCAGGCTTTGTTGTGTAGAAAGAGCTATGGTGTTCAAACTGAAGCCCGTGTAACCTTCACACAGTGTGATCTTTTTAATGTTTTTTCTGCTCTTTAATCTTCTGTGGTCTTATTCCTTGGGGGCAATACCTAACTTGCAAAATTCTTGCATGATTTTAGGCCTGTAACGTTACGCTACTGATGGAAAAAACCATGATGGCATACTGTAGTATTCCACTGTTGGATGCAGTTTTTGAGACAGAGAATGGGTGTACCTCTGTCTTGCATATCATACTCTAATCAGAAAGGATTCGTTTCTGCCATTTGTTAACACAACGCTTCAGCACTAATTTAGTTTTAAATCAGTACTGATTTTGCACAGCGAATAGGACGATAAACTTGTATGTAGAACCGATATTGAATTGCTTTTTTTTTACCCACAGTGTTATCTACAAAACCCCTCCACAATAAATGAAGTATAATGTCAGCTAATAATAATCACCGCCATTTTTATGCTCATGTTTTTGTTCACCAAGGCCGCATTTATTTGATAAAATTCGTAAAATATTATTACAATTGAAAATAACCATTTTCAATCCATATATTTTACATGCCGTTTATGCATTTATTGGCAATGCTGTATTTTCAGCAGCCATTAATCAAGCGTTGAACGTCACATGATCTTTCATAAATCTAAAACGCTGATTTGGTGCTCGAGAAACATTTCTTATCAATGTTAAAAACTGTGCTGCTTCGTATTATTGTGGAAACCGCGACGAAACGTTCTTTAAATGGAAACGTGAAGCAAACTGTGTGTTTTATTTTTGCAGTAATGTTCTAAATTTAACTCGCGATCAATTTAATGCAAGAAAAAATGCCATTTCTTTTAAAGAAAATCGTGCCAGCTCCAAGCTTTTGAACGGTACAGTGTATAAAGTTTAGCTTTTGATTTTTGCTTTTGTGAGTTGTAATTAAGCGTAATTATGCGTAATGCTAAAAACAAAGGAACTATTATGTGAGGGGTTTGGCCCCATTGCATTTTTCTGCAAAGCTGCTGATACATGCGTGGTGACTGTTACATAAATTAGGGAATGCTGCATCAAATAGAATCATTTTAAAGATGTCAGTAATTAAGTAAGTATTTAATAAAGCCCCGACTGACTGAAGTACAGATTGTCAGTCTGTCTCTATTTGCATAGCATGGTGAAAAATAGCCAGTGGACAGGAGCAGTTTGAAAATGTGCTGCTTTGTGCAGATCAAAACTGAGACTGTTGGAATCCAGCATAGTTTCACTCTCAGAATAACACAGTTAAGTGTTGTGATACACTATAGGGAACCCGTTTGGGGCTTGCTTTGAACAGAAGTTGGAGCAGGCGCTCTTCTGAAAGCAGAAGGCGGCTGAGAAGATGACATAAGCCGTAACTTCTTCCTTTGCATTTTCACGTAAAGCAGCCCTACTACTTGGTAGCCGTCGCACCTTCATCGAGCGCTCGCATCTGAAATGGTGTTTTATTCCTGTAAGTGACCTACAGTAGTCACACATGTCTTCCTCTAGTAAAAGGTCAGGCCAGAAAGAGGTGATATTCCCCTTCTTACTTCTCTTTCATTTTTGTTATGAGATCTCCTGCAGCGCAAATACAGTCAAAGAATCTGTATTACCTCGACGCTCCTCAGCTCTAAACTAACAGTCTGAAATGTATTGTGTTACGCTTTTCACCTGCAGCTCTCTCTGGTATTATGTTCTTTTTGAGATGGACGCTTACTCAATTCGGTTGCTTAGTCTTGGTTTTAAGTTATATGAAATATAAATGAGCTGATAATGTGGTACACATTTTTGTCTTTCATCCTGCTTCTGGGACATATCTCTCTACATTTTACTGTTAAAAAACAGTTCATGTAAAAATGAAAATCCTTATTTACTTACTGTCGTTAAAAACCTGAATGACTTGAATCCCCTATGAAGTGAAAGTGAATGCTGAAATGGTTCATTCACTGAATGGAAAAGAGAGTCTTAGACATGCTGCTAAACATCTCCTCCTTGTGTTTTTTTAGAAAAGAAATAAAGGCATATGGGTTTGGAACATGAGCATGAACATGAACTAAATGATTTTGGGGTGAACTGTCCCTTTACGTCTTTGACTAGGTTGCAATTTCACTAGAACACAAAAAAATAGTTTTTCATCAAAAAGTTAACTTTAAGTGTGCTACTATGAAACATCTACACTACCATTCTAAAAAAACATAAAAAAGGCAGTAATTTACTGCATTTGATTTATGCAAGGACACAATAAATTGATCAAAAGTGATTCTAAGGAGATTTCTGATGTTCCAGAAGATTTGTTTCAAATAAATGATGTGCTTTTGAAACTTGTATTCTTTAGAGCCCTAAAAATGTATCACGGTTTTAACAAGAAAGTTAGGCAGCATAAAAAATAATAACAAATGTTTCTTTGAGTATGTTAGAATAATTTCTGAATGATCATGTGACTGCTGAAAATTATGTTTTGCCATCATAGTAATAAATTACATTTTAAAATCTTTTAACATGGAATTTAAATTGAAACAATATTTCACAATGGCACAGTTTTACTGTATTTTGGATCAAATAAATGAAGCGAGCATATAAAAAATTTCATAAAAAATATTCTATATTTTTGTTTCAAACATTTGAATGGTAGTGTATATGAATTTTGTAATCAATTCTTTATTTGGGCTCTTTTACATTTGAATAAGGTCACTCAGTTCCTGGCATAAACAATAGTTTACTAGCAGCTGTCTAAAGTCTTTTTTCTTAATGGGTGTTTACGTGCTTGCTTGCGTGCATGTTTGTGTGTGTGTGTGTGTGTGTGTGTGTGTGTGTGTGTGTGTGTATTGTCAGCAGTGACAGAGAGGGATGAGGCAGCAAATGGAAAAGCCCCTTAAATATTCCTGGAAATCCCTAGAGAACTGCACGTTCTGGTCAGACACCAGTACATGGATTTTTATTTGTACTCTGAATATTTATTTAATTTGCTTGTGCAGTTGGATATTTTTCTTTCTCAGAGATTGTGGATTATTACAGGGACAGTTTTATCCACTTTTTACCTCATGACGCAAGAGATAGGGAAGTACCTGTATCTTAAGTAAAACAGAAACAAAATCAGGGACGAGATCCACTGAACTTTCCAACACGGCTAACTGGGAATATTTGCTTTTGTTTTCATGACTGATTTTATTTTTTTTCCAGTAATAATGTCCAGTTAAATCGGTTGATTTACTTACAAAAGGCATGTTGGGCCATGGAGAGTGTTTGTGTAAGGCTGTAACGTGTTGTATATGTCAGATGGGATTGAACTTTTCTTGCTGATAGTGTGAATAATTGAATTGGGTGTGACTGTGTTTGAGTGTGAGCATCCCACATGGCTGTCCAAACATGGTTGTCATCTTCCTCCGAAAAGCCATTTATCTGCGCAGCAAACCGTTAAACGGTGGGGAAAAAAGAGAGAATGCTTGTCCAAAAAAGTTTTTAGCATGTTGCTATATGGTTGCTATTATGGCAATAATTATTTTAAATTAAATTTCGGTTAATCACTGTAAATAAAATAAAACATGCCATATATATACATTACACATAATAGATGCTTAAATTATTTAATTACATTATTAAATACTGTTATATATATGTATATATGTAAATTGCATTTTTTTTTTGCCCAAACAGGAGCACAATAGCAAAAAGTAACGTTATTTTATAATGTTGTTCATATTTGTTGGATACCATGATTGTAATTTGAAAATAAAACTTTGACTAATCTTACTGCTGAAGTAAAGGTTTGAGTCTATTTTTAATGTAAATTCATGCGATTTTATTTTTTTCCCAGCCATTTTGTCATTAGCCAGGCATAAAACATCATGCTGATTGGTTGGAAAAAGAAGTAGCACAAGCCTCAAAATTTGAGGTACTGCTTCTGTCTGCGTGGGAAAAGTTGCATTCTGAAGTTTACTACTTGGTATTAATATTTTGTTCAGGTTCATAACCCAAATATGCCTCGGCAAACAACAGTACCAATGTTTTACTGTCAATAGTGGTTGTACGTCACCGGGAATGCTAGGCCAAACTGTTTCAACAGATCTATAACTGAGCTCTAATTGAAAATATTTCTTTGTGAGGTTTACCTATCTTCATAAACGTGTACCATAAATAGCTATGATTTCAGTTTCCTTTTGTGTCGGAAAGTCTCTGTACTGGAGAAGAGGCATGTGTGGTGGGTACCAGTCACTCTTGTGGAATAACTGTGGTATCCTCTGCTTAAAGGAATTCTAACAGCGCTCAGCAGTCGAGCCGGGACCTTCCTGCATGTGTGGTTGGTGTGTAGCTGGCTCATAGGGGAGATATTATTAGAGCTAGAGAGCTATGCCTGTTATGAAGGGATTTCCCAGTCTGAGAGCTGCCGGTCAGGAGCTGTTGATGTGGCAATGTAAGCACAATGGTTAAGCGTCGCCTCAGTGGCAAGTATTAGAATATGAAAATGTAAGAGGAGATGACTAACTTCTATACGTCTGACCTCGACTCGAGACGTGAGAGAGGCAGAAGTCAGATGGTATTTAAGAGGTTAACAGGTCTGACGAGGCCCTCGTCACTTACTCGCAGTCAAGATGATTCAGTCATGGCTTACTTCTCCGTCATGTTTTTCATAAGCAATTGTGGAATGAAAATGCTGACATCATTTTATAATCATTTGGTTTTGCGTGTCTCAGAAATACTGCTTTTGTGAAGATGGATATAGATAAAGTTCCTTTTTATAAAAATAAAACTCCTAATCAATTCTTGAGTAATACGTACGAGTATGATAACAGTATGAGCCAGAATTGCATTTTTGTGTATCCTTAATGATAATAAAAACTAGCTTTTATGTATGCTAAAGTTCACTGCAAGTTTTTATTCATTTTTTCATAAAGTAAAACAATGATATCGTGTGTGTGTGTATGTAATGTAATATAATATAATGTGTATTATATGTATGACATATTATACACATTTTATATGTATGTGAGATATTATCCCTAAAATGTATTCACGTGAGGTCAAAGCTAAACATTTTATCTTATCAATTTTAAAAACAGTTGTTCTTAATATTTTTTTTTACTCAGAATTCAGGAAGTTCAAAAGAAGAGCATTTTTAAATTTATTTATTTATTTATTTTTTCCCAATTATTATTTGTTTGTTTGTTTTTCTTTTACTTGGCTATTTTTTATTTTTATTTTTTTTATATAAATACATGATTTGTATGGTGATTTTGTCTGCAAAGCTAATTTCAAACATTTACACAAATTTCCAAAGCTAATGTGATGTACTACACCAGTGGTTCTTCTAGAAGGACACCTGTGGGAACTTCAGAGGAACTGACTCATTCATCCAGTAAAATCACCTCGGGACTAGTAAAAGTAATTACAAGAGTAAAGTTAGACAACTGAAAGTCAAGCATCATTTGTTTGCAGATGCCACTTGCTTTGATGTATTGCTGACATTTTAAGTGTGTCTTAAGTGTCCAAATGCTTTTGGGGGCTTCAGGTAGTCACGCCTTAAATCCATCAAAGTCCCTTCATAAAGTCGGAACCGTATTCCTACTAAACACTTAACAGCACTTGTGTTGGCAGCGAGGCGGCAACAAATTGGTGTTAGCCAAGAAGGTCTGGATCCAGTCAGACAACAGCCCATTCCATTTTAGTTTCAATAATGTTTCCCATACAATACAGAACTCTTGACAGCTTCAGTCTGGAAAATCAAGAATTCAATGTGACAAAGACGGCAGTAGACTTATCCTTTTTTCATCTTTCAGCTTGTGTTTTTGCAAAGGTTTTCTGTAACTAAGATATTCAGCGTTTCAATTTTTCTCATGTACATGTTATGGGTGTAGAGCTGAGATCTTAATCTGTCTGTTTTTCTCCAGGTCATGTCCGCAGGGCGTAATGTGGAACAGCAGATTGCCCTGCAGCAGCGTCCTCCATCTCTCGCTATGCCCTCCATGGCCCAGCGGCCCAGGCCCGAGCCAGGCATCTTGCCCCTGCACGGCGGATTTAGGGACCACTTTGTCACGACGCCTGAGGCCAAGTACCGCTGCGAGTCTTGCAGACTTGTGCTCTGTATCCCTCGGCAAACCGAGTGTGGACATCGTTTCTGCGAGACCTGCATCACAGAGCTGCTCAGGTGAGCAACGGTTCAGTAATGAGCTTCATATCAATGCCGCTTTCATATAAAAGCGTCAGTATCACAAGCCAAGAATAATAAGCCTTTACATAATGCGTCCAACAAATTTCTTCTCCTGCCTGGATATTCTTTATCTGGATGGCATTTAGTACTAAGTACTGTGCAAAATGGAAAAACTGCATGAGAGTAAAAAGTATATCATTTATGCTATATGCTAGTAGGGGTCGTGGAGTAAAACAATAAAGCTTTTAAAGAGACAAATTGGTGATTTTGAGATAATGCAGCTGTAGTTCAGTGGAATTATTAATGCAAAATCAGGTAACAAAAGTTAAAAAAGTAAAGTAAAGTAAAAGTTAAGTAAAAAAGGAAAAAAAAAGATCAAATCAGAATAACATGGTCAGAATCTGTAACTCACCTTGTGCAATTGTTTCTTGAGTGCATTCCTTTCCATACTCCTGGATTTTAATATGCTGAAGTGTTCAACTGTGATCTGATTGATGTAATACATGTCATTGTCAGGTGTACACTGGGCCAGTGTTGCTGAAAATGACTGAAATCGGGAACTTAACTTAAAAATGTTTGAGCAACACAAAACAAAAATTAAAGGGATAGTTCACCCAAAAATGAAAATTGTGTTATTAATTACCCTCCTGTTGTTGCACACCTGTAAGATTTTTTTTTTTTTTTTTGGAACACATGTAAAGAGGTTTTTGATAAAAGCCGAGAGTTTTTTTTTGCCCTGCATAGACAGCTGTATAAAAGAAATGTTCCCAGAAATGTAGTAAACACATGGGTAAAATAAGTCCATGTGACATCGGTGGTTCAAACCATAATTTTATGAAGCTACGAGAATAGTTTTGAGCTTGCGCCGTATATGCTGTCTGTGCAGGGTGAGAGAGCTCTCGTCATTTTTCATCATTTGTTTTTTTTTCTGAAGATGAGCTATTTTACGCTCGTTCACTCTTTTTTTCTTTGAAGAACCAGGGTTTATTCCATACAGCAAACATGTCATTCAATTATACAGCCTCATTTTTAAAGTGTGATTTCTAGGCCTGAAAAAAATCATGTAAATGAATAAAAAAAAATCAATAATTTAATAACAAATTTAAATGTTTTTTTTAAGTCATGCTCAACTTTAAACTGTTTTACTGAGTAGAAATTCTAAGTAAAAAAATTTTTTTAATCCTTATTCGGTAAATGACAGCTGGAAAAGTCACGGGGCCTTTGAAAATCGTTGTAAATAGCATTGCAAAATAAACTCGGGGTATTCCCGTTATTTTTGTTTTAAAATGTAGGTCATTTGAACTACAGATACAATTTGCTTACAGTTGGATCCCACTTTTTTTTTCAGTAAGCCTAACCCAGTTTGTCCAGCCGATCTAGAACCACTCTTTGAAGATAAGGTAAGAAAGTGAATCCAAAACCTACAAGGACACACCCACTCCGTTACATATTAAATCTCACTTACACAGCTCCAAGTGAAAGTAATGTGGCTATATAACAGGCACACAACAGATCTCTGTTAAACAGGCCGTGTAACAGAGTTTTTTTTTTTTCTTATGACGTTAGATATTCCGGGATGTTTGCTGCAATAGGGAAATTATGGCTCTGAAGGTCTACTGCCGAAGTGAGAAAAATGGATGTAAAGAACAAATGAGTTTACAGCAGGTCATGGTAAGTCATATGATTCTTAGACACAATAGTCTACATATCATATGGTAAATTCCTCCCGACTAGAACCTGCCTCGAGCACAGAGAAATATGAGCCTAGACTCAAACTAACTTGCATATCATTTTATAAGAGTGAGAATGGATGAATGTAGTTTTATTGATAGATTACATGCTGTGTGTGTGTGTTATGTTCAAGAAGAGATTTTTGGATAAAGTTAGGCCACAAGATTCAGATTTGTCGCTCTCTTTTCAACAGGACCACTTGGAAGTTTGTCAATACTTCGAGGTGCCGTGCCCCTTGGGAAAGTGTAAGGAGAAGATGATGAGGAAAGACATGTCTGAGCACTTAAGCCTCAAATGCAAACACCGAGAGATCACCTGTGAATTCTGCAATCACAAGATGGCCCTCACCGAGTTACAGGTAAGCCGCATTTACCCAAAACCCCCCAGTTCCCATAAAAAGGACCTGAAATCTAATGGAAAGTACTTAAAAATTCATGAGATCTTTTTCAGTTATCATTGAGTTTTTTTCCTTGATTGGAATTAGTGGACGTCTCAGTTCCTCTATGAGAAGTATTCCCCTTGTGTTCGGCCATTAATGTCCCATGACCTTTGAGTTTCACATTTGTACAAGGAACTTGAGGGAATCTCCCGTTATTTTGACTGTCATTTAGAGAATCGATGTATGTTTTCACTTCAAGAATGCTTTCTGTTTTTCCGCCTGGTTGATCCTGTCGTCGTTACTCCACACACTAACAGTTTTGTTTTAACCATGAGCATCTTGAATCATGAAAGTGTCAGTATGCAGTTTATTTTAGTGCATTTCCGTCTAACCATCGTCTCTCTTTACAGAAACACAAAGACACAGTTTGTCCTGCATTTCCTGTAGCATGCCCTAATCACTGCTCGTTTTCTTCCATTCTGAGAAGTGAGGTAGGCTTGAAGTGCATTGAGCATTACTTTTCACTAACTTGTGCATGTATTGTGCTTTTAAATGAGCAGATTAATTGCGATATATTTATAATATGGATGAATGTGTCTCCTAAAGCTGTCCAGTCATCAGCATGACTGTCCAAAGGCCCAAGTGACATGCTCTTTTATTCGCTACGGATGCTCCTTTAAGGTGATTTTCTTGAACATTATGTTGCTTTAAATTTTTTTTTGAAATGTAATGAAGTAGTGTAGTACTTTTAATGATGATTGAAAAAATAAATACATTTAAAATATATGAAATTACATTGTAGTTTATACATTTAACATCAACATGCTAACGTTATTGAAATATATTTATATAATTATTGTTTATACATTTATTCAAGCCACCGTGTTATAAGTTATCATTTCAATCAAGTTATATGTTATTGTATATTGTAGTTCAAGTAAGTTTTGTTAATTTTTTTACTAATATGCAATTATTTTAAAGGGGCTGAATCAAGAGATGAGGGAACACGAGTCCAGTTGTGCGCCTGAGCACCTGAAAATGATGGTGGCCAGAAACACCACATTAGAGGCCAAGGTAGACATTAATAAACGTATATTTATAAACATAAGCATTATATTTAACATACCAGAAACAAGAAACCGGTGTTTCCGTTGTTTTTTTTTTTTTTTTTTTTTAATCAGTTCACATTTCCAGCATGCATGTAGTCAGATTAAACGTGTACGCTGATCAATCTGTGTGTGTGTGTGTGTGTGTGTGTAGGTAGAGGATATTAAGGGCGAGCTGATGGAGCGTTATAAAGTTCTGCCCAGCCTCAGCAGTCGTCTTGCTGAGGTCGAGACTCAGTATGAGGAGATGAGAGAAAAGCACAGGCAGCTGGAGCAGAAGCTAGTCAGCATGCAGGTGAGAGCTGCCACCAAGAAGTGGTTTTATTTTCTTTTGAGTCATTTGGTGTAGGCCTAGCTTAAAATAACTTCTAATTTGTATAGTGACGTAAGTCTGCTGTACTGTGCAATATTTCAGTTTGACGCATGCTTTTAGGTTTTAATGCCTTTGCTTTGTGACATGCCTTCTACAGTGGACTCAAAGCCTGAGATCTAATTTTAACCTGGAAATATGTAAAGCTTCATTTTTTTTTTTTTTTTTTTTTTTAGAATTAAAATAAATTATACTGTAAATAAGAAACACTTCTTATGTGTGTCAGTATTCAAATAAGTAAATGTGTGTGACATTTGCCATGTTCTTTACTAATTAAAGGGATAGTACCATTAAAGTCCCTTCAAACTTTCTATAAAAGGTTATTAGATTTCTTGTTTTTGCTGAATTTAATTGATTGGATCATTTTTATGACTGGCAAAACAGGGACATATCAAATGCAAAACATTCCGAAATTCATGTTCGAAATTCAATTTTTATAATAATTTTCCTTTTTTTTTTTTTCCTCCCCATAAATTGAATTGATAAAAAGTGACCGCAAACATTTAGAGTGAATTAATTGCATTAACATTTACGAATCTAAATCAAAATCATCCCCCGGCGAGCCAGCTACGAAATATTAGAATGTGTGATTGAAACACTTCAGGCAGTTCTCTTATATATGTTTACGTGTTTATGTATGTAGATGCTGATGAGCGCTCACTCAGAGAAACTGCTTGAGGTCGAGATGGAGCTGCGGGAGCTCCGTCCGCTGCGAGCTATGAGAGAGGAGGTGGAGGCTCTGAGAGGGTCCGTGGAAAGCATGCGCTCCATTGTATCTTCTCTCGATTCGGGCCGTGTCGGTTCCAGTTCTGGTTCTCACACGCTGGGTAAGAGAATTTCACGTGCGCCTCGATTGTAATACATTATTTTGCATGTTTTAACACTTTTTCAATGCTTTCACCAGGCTCCTTAGAGCAGCAGCTCTCGCGTCACGATGACATGATGAGCGTCCATGACATCCGCCTGGCTGAGATGGACCTGAAGCTGCAGGTGCTAGAGACGGCCAGCTTCAACGGTACGCTCATTTGGAAGATCCGTGACTACAAAAGACGGAAACAGGAAGCCGTGGCCTCGAAAACCCTTTCGCTCTACAGCCAGCCTTTCTACACGGGCTATTTCGGCTATAAGATGTGTGCCCGCGTCTATCTGAATGGGGACGGAATGGGTAAAGGCACGCATCTCTCGCTGTTCTTCGTTGTCATGCGCGGCGAATACGACGCCTTGCTGCCGTGGCCATTCAAACAGAAAGTAACGTTAATGCTAATGGACCAGGGGCCGGCAAGGAAACACTTAGGCGATGCCTTCAAACCGGACCCAAATAGCAGTAGCTTTCGCCGGCCCACTGGTGAAATGAACATCGCCTCGGGCTGTCCGCTCTTTGTGGCTCAGACTGTCTTAGAGAACGGGACCTACATCAAAGACGACACCATCTTCATTAAAGTGACTGTAGACACTTCCGACCTCCCGGACCCTTGAGATCAACTTCACTAGGTCCAGATAATATCAAGTCACACAGCCCTCCCAGCCAAGACTTCGGAGAGCGGAGGAACCCGGGACAAGTGCGGGTTTATAACAGCCCGAGCTCGTCAGCTTGTGCTCGAGAGATGGTGCGCTCTTCATGAAACAACAGTGCCTTGCCGGGGCTAGATCGTTTCTGCCTTTCGTTCGGAGGTTTGAGTAGGTGAATCTCCCGTGTCTGCCACACCTAAAATGCAGTGAAGGTTAATACGTCAACTCTAATCAACCCAAAGAATGTTAATGTCTCTGGATCTATAAGACGAGGCGAAATGATGCCTAGATGACACCCAGCCCAAAGTAAAAGGAAGCTGTTTACACTCATCGTCATGTTGGCCTTCAGTGCGTTTGAGGTTAATTAATGGTCATCTCTTATATTGGTTGTTAAGTCTGGAAGGTAACCCTTCACGATCGGTAATCCTGACATGCTTTGTATTGGTGGTTTTGTATAATATGCAAATATGAAACTGACATCTGTTGTGTTGTAGTTGATGTAGAAAGGAGTTTTGTGATTAGAAAGTCTTGTTTGTGTGGCCAGGGTTGGACATGTTTCTGTGTAGTAGATATAAAGGACCTTACTATGGAACATTCATGAAGGACTACATTGGCACTAAACAGTGACCCTGCAAGGGTTCCATTGTCAAAAAGCAAAACCTCAAGTTTTTATGCATGTAAAACCTATTCTTACATGACTTAACCTTGTATGTGTTTACGACTTTGACACATTATTTTTTGTAATGTTCTAATTAATAGATGCTATGCATCAGAATCTATTGTCCTTTTGTGTTTTGTATTTTATTTGTTAAACAGTCTGAAATAACGCCTTTATGCCTCCAGCCATGCTGCCAGAGACACATACAATAATCCAGATCATTTTTCATGGTAGGGATGGTTTTTTGCACAAGTATTGTTTGAATGTGTAATATATGTATAAATATATCGATATAAAATTGTTGGAAAACATTCTGAATTCTGTTTTTATGGATGTCAAAGGAAAGTACTTTTTTGACCAAAGGGGAACTGAAACTAACCTTAGGCTGTGTGACAGCTTTTATTCCTCAGCATGCAGTTAAGCAAATATCTTGCTAAAAAAAAATTGTCAACTTTTATTTATATATATATATATATATATATATATATATATATATATATATATATATATATATATATATATATATATATATAAAAACCCTAACATAAAAGTTATATTATTATTATTATTTTTTATTAATTTATTTTTGCAAAGTAATACCTTTTTATACTTTTTTTTTTTTTCTATTAGACCGAAATTAGCTCTTTTATCTTGAGATGCTAAAACAGCAACAAAAATCAATAATTTAATTGTATTATTTCTTAGACAGGGATTGACTGCAGGCGCGTTTTTGTTTTAGTTTAGTTTATTTTATGTCACTTACCGTGTTAATTTAGCACCATACCCTCCGGAGTTTCTCAAATATCTTGGCTGACCGCTAGGTGGCGTAAATGCGCAAGCCTGACTTCCCACTGCTGAGAAAACATAACGGGGATTTTTGCTCTCCGTGAAACAACAATTACACAGCACATACGGCGGATGTACACGAAACGCATGCACTGTTTATCTGCGTTGTCAAATTGTTTTAAATGCTTCCTTAAAATATCATTCTGCGCTTTTTTCCAAACAATTTAAATTCGGCTTATATTATGTACTGCGGGAAGACGTTGAGAAAGCATATCATTTCTCAACTTGCGGATTTTGGTTTTCTCCGCGTGAGCAAATTTGTTCCTACCCGAAAAGTCCTCTCAGTCGGCGGCCGGGTCCACTCCGCCCTCGGCAGCGTCCCGCGCGTCACTGCGCTCATGAATATTCACACCCGCGTCACGAGGGACGCAGCGTCACATAAAAGGATACAGGTGAGGTCACGGAGACGCACAGCTGGACCGTCCGCGCACAGGACCCTAGACCGGGCAGTATCAATACTAAAACAGATAAAGAAGAAAACAGTAACAATAATAAAAAACAACAACAACACTGGGGCAGTTTTAAATTCCTCCTATTTAAAAAAAGGGAACTGAGGCTGCATCACGCATAAAAGAGCTCCGCGCGCAACGGCAACATGTTCACTTGGGTAAACAAGGAACAGGGTGGAAGGAACAAGGAGGGAGACATGTTTCAAACAGTGACCGAAGGACTTCAGAGTCTTTACACTAAAAAACTTCTGCCTTTGGAGGAGACCTACCTCTTCCACGACTTCCACTCACCGGCGCTGGAGGAGGCGGACTTCCAGAGCAAGCCTATGGTCCTTCTGGTCGGACAGTATTCCACGGGAAAGACCACTTTCATCAGGTAATGCCTTTGACAGATCACCGAAACACCGAGTAGTATACTTTTCTGGCGGTGTTCCTAATTTAAATGAATTGTAATATCTACTAAGTCAAGAAACGCATTGCAATATTATTATAGCAATATTAGCTACAAGTATATTTATTAAGGGTTTATTTTTATTTTAGTTTTTTAGTTTTTAGCTTCATTTCTCAAAGAGCATGTACACGTGTGAAGCTCAGTACAGTCAGCTCTTTGTGGTTGCGGCAAACCCATGGCAAGGGGGTGTGTAAAAACAGCTCATGCCAGCTCACACGATCCATTCATCTGTGAAGAGATGCAGACGGCTGGAGAGTATGCAAACAACTCATAAAAGCATCCTTATTCTTTTTTATTGGCTTTTCACTGTAGATCAATAGCATTTGGCTTTGATGTCTGAGCTGTTGCTCATGGGGTCTCTGAATGAATGAGAAAACCCAATCGGTCTGCATCATGTTGAACTCCCATTACCAAACCAGCCATTTATCATGTAAAACCAAATGATGGATATTTAAGGATGTTTAAAAACTGTATTGGAATCGAGCGAATAACATGTTGCTAAGTATATGAGTATATGACCACTCCTGTTTAAATAGTTTTTTTCACCTCCCCTCGTAAAATGGTTCTCATCTCTCTTAATTTACACATTTGAACAAAAGAGTAGTTCAGCCGTATTCAACAGCGAATGCAGTGTGATTCATAGTTCCCTTGTGTTATTGTTGGATTTTAATTACAAGCCGCGTGTGTTTCTTCGCTTGGAAACCTTTGACACTTTCTCATCCTCTGGCAGGATGTGGTAGGGATTTCTGCTATTGCTAGGGAGTTACAGGAAGAGTGAGACTGATGAATAGGTCTGTTTTCACATTCTAGCATTCGTTGAAGGGTTAAGTGCCACCGTGTAGCTTTGATCCTTGATCAGCTTGGATGTTTGTCTCAACCTAAAGGCTACCGGGTAGCATTATAAATCGCTGCAGCATTTGTCCTATTCGTTTTTATGCTCAACCGACCATGACATTTTATTGCTAGCATGTGCTGTCACATGACCATTCCACTCCAGTTGACTAAGCACTGGTTTGTTAATACCTTCTCTCTCATGCAGGTATCTTCTGGAGCAGGATTTTCCAGGAATGCGAATTGGCCCTGAACCAACGACGGATGGATTCATAGCTGTGATGTACAATGAGAACGAGGGGATTGTTCCTGGAAATGCCTTGGTTGTGGACCCCAAGAAACCCTTTCGCAAACTTAATGCATTTGGAAATGCCTTCTTAAATAGGTAAATATCAAGAGCCGGATCCCTACTTTTTAGATTTGAGCTTCAATAGTTATAATGAGTCTCTTTAACTCTTGAAACTGTCATTAATCTCCGAAATTCAAATTACAATATTTTTTTAATGAAAACTGAGTAATTTCTGTCCTTTTACTGAAAGCCCTTATAAAACATTCATTTTGACATTTAAAAAAAAATGAGATTGTAAAAGTAATATATATGAATCAATAGATTTATTCACAGTCATTGTGAATTTCATTTGCATGAAGTTTGATCTGGACGATGAAACAAGTGCATTTGAGCTTTCCTTTTACCCGTTTTTGGGAGAAATAACCCTCCGACACATTCTGAGGAAGTTAAATGGAGCTGAATCAATTGCTAACACCATATTCCAGTGTTTAGTCAAGCTTGTGCCAGGAGAGTAGTTGTTAGACATCATGTCATGCAGCAGGGAATTCTAGGATGTGGGCATTACATTCAGATGTTCTTCTTGCCCAGGCCGTTGCCAAAACAAGGATTTTCCATTATCTTACTCTGCCAGTGGAAGGGATATGGAAAACTGTCCGGAATGGCCTAAGCACAGTTTAAGGTTTATACTATTAAGACCATGCCTTCACAGCATGTGTTATGTGAAAATGCCTTGCAGTTGACATTTTTACACATTTAACAGGTTAAGATGCTTTTCTACCCATGTCATTCTGCTGCTTATTCATTTCCTTTCATCCCACGCAGCCTGCTTTTCTATTACAGGCAAATATTTTCTCAAAAAACTGTGCAAAGGGGCTTGGTCACTTCTCCTTTTAGGTAACTATAACTGTTGCATGAGCTTCCACGAGTTTTAATGTTTAATTTTAGTACCTAGACAGTTAGACAAAGGGTTTTTTTTCCTGTTTGCTGGATATTTATGTGGAGAGGAAATTGGTAAGTACTTCTTTGACAGTCAACACTATAGAGGTCAAAGGCACACTTGACAGACAACATGTCCTCTCCTCCAAAGGAACCTCAAAAACAATGCACTTTGTTTCCTGTGGACCTCGTTGTGCGTCATGTGATGGCACGATTGGGTACAGCAGTTTCTTTTTACTTATTCTCTCTTCGCTCGTTTCTGGATAAAATGCATGTGTAATTTGCTTGAAAATGAAACTTGGTCGAATGCTTCTTCCTCTGTTTCAGTGTGTCCTTCTGCTTTGCAGCTGACAGGTGATGTTGGCTTACCGATGTTGCAATTTCCTCTAAGGTTTTATTCGCTTGAGACAGTGTTGCAGTCTTAACATTGCCATAATATTTCCTCACATGGAGATTAAATAATAGTTTTATAAACATTATGAATGTATTGTATATTTGTTGAATGTCTAAACCATTTCCCCAAGGTTGTGAAGTAATTTATTACTGTCCAGTAGTTCATCCACTTCAATCAACATGTTTAAAACCCCCATTAATACTTATTTGTAGTCTTTGGCCTTTACAGCATTGTCTTCTTCAATTGTTTTTTTGTTTAGGTTTATTTCTTTTCTCTGTAAAGTCTGTTAATATGTTGTTGCACTGACTGTTATTAACATTTTATGAGCAAAAAAGGTCCACTGTTATTGATTTAACAATGCATGAAGCACAGCTTCTGTGAAAGTTTGCGGGGCAATGGTAAATGTGCCCACATTTTATTTTAGTAAGCTATTGTTTAATCTAAAGTTAAATATATATCACATTAGTCTCCTTTTGTTTTTATAAAATGGATTATTTGCGTATTTTATTATCCTATAGTTTATTATTTGTGTCGAGCTGTATATTTAAAAAACATTTAAAAAGAAAATGCGTCTCAGCTGTTGTATCTTCCCATGACTCGGATCAAGTCAACCGCCAAATGTAGTGATACTACTAGGATTTCCGGTGATAACTGTGAGGTGATGAACTCTCTCCATCTGTCTCACCAGGTTCATCTGCTCACAAATGCCCAACCAAGTTCTGCAAAGCATTAGCATCATTGACACGCCAGGGATCTTGTCTGGTGAGAAGCAGCGCATAAGCAGAGGTTAGTGGCTGCAGTGAGTGTTTACTGTACAGGAGATTGTTCACGCTAGTCTTTGTAGTATTGTGTGACAAACAAAGACCAGGCTCTGTCACATGGCCACACATGTAATGGGATACCAAATGACAAACTAGACGCCATCAAATATACCTGATTCTTCTTTGACAGTTCTCAAATGCACCTTCAAAGATGCTTTGTCAAGGTAATACTAATTACAATTGGATGCTCAGTGAAGGGAAGATAATGTCATGAGCAAAACAATGTGAACTGTGCTGTTTAGCCTAGGCAGAAATCTCCGTGGCCATTGAAAATAGATTTGGTTTGATGCATTAGAGCAGACAGGCTGGTTCACTCCCTGGAGGACTGAAGCTCATGTTCCCAGTATAAGGAACAATCATAATGCTGTAGTCATTAGTTTTCTTTTTAGTCACCAGATCTGGTCTGTTTCATTGTAAATTTCCTCTGTCATTTCCGTCCCTGTCTCCCAGTACATAGCACCAGCAGACACGCTGGAAACCCTGATGAAGTCAGCATTTCTCACTTTCTTTCCTCATTTTAATGCAAGAGTTTAGCTTGCCAAATGCACTTCAGGGTTTATGTCTGTCACGGTGTGGTGAGGGAATAAACGCACAAAGATGATAAATCACAATAAACAGTCTTTTTTAATTATCCACAACAAGGATAGCGCACACACATACATAGGCAGGACCGGACGAAGTAACACTGAACTCCGCCATGAAGGATAACAGTGTACATGGGCGTTCCACATCTGTTCCTGCTTTAGCTCCACTCAGCTGAGGTTGCATTCCTGTAACATTAGCATCTCAGACACATCTCACAATGCATCATTAAGCTTATGCATTTATCACTTTTCATGTTTAATATGACTTCGAATTTTTCTAAATTTGATATCTACAAAATTTTACACCCAGGAATTTGTGTTGCGCCTGCTTTTATATCTTTCCAGTTTCTAAATTTTATAAATGAGTGCAGCACATTTATATTTAGGCTGCTCTTTATAAGAGTCATGTAATATTTATGGGAAATAATGCTAGCAATTTGAAAATGGTGTGGCATGCAGAAACCATCTAACCATTTTTCAACAATTTTAAATAGTATATTGATTTTTATAATTATAACGCATGAAGTTTGGACTGTTTGTATCACACTACAGGATTAATTAAATTGAACTATTACTATTATTGAAATTATAACTATGTATAGGATGTAAAATTTAACCAAAATTTTTGTTAGAATGAAAAGTTAATTTCCTTTACATAGCTGCCTTGCATGGAACAGCATTGATGGTTCCCACACTCTAAGCGCTGAGCTCCTCCTTTGTAAAATCTTGGCAGAGATTTTTGCAAAAATGTTTTTAGCAATGTGTAATCCATGCCATTGTTGTTGGAACAGTGTAATTTCCTCATGACTGTAGGGTGGTTGGCTAAGCTGGATCTCATTGCTTTAAACTCTGAATTTGCGCTGGTTTGTAATGAGCTATATGTGAATGAGGGCTGAAGTGGTGTCCCTGTCTCTGTGAAGCTCTCATGGTCATGACAGATCAGTGACCTGTGCACAATGCTTGAAAGCTGATCTTTATGTCCTTCTTTCTTTCTATACCCGTTTCGTCCAGCTACAGAAAGAAAGGTGTACCCATTCTTTATACATGAAGGACAGTTGTGAAATACTGATTTTTAAAAAAAATTGCGTGTAATGTTTGCACAGTGAGTGTTTTGAAAATTAAATTTGTTCTTCAATTTGTATTTAATTCCTATTTTATATAAATTTTTTTATTCAAGTATGTTGTTTCATAAGGTTTATTTTTATATGTTATATTATGTCTGTTTGTTTATTATTACTGTATATATTGTATTAGGGTTTCACAAACCTGATGTGCATTTTAATTCCTTATATTGACATATTTCCCCCACAGGCTACGATTTCTCAGAGGTTTTGCGCTGGTTTGGAGAACGAGTGGACCGTATCATTCTCCTCTTTGATGCCCATAAGCTAGACATATCTGATGAGTTTTCTGAAGCAATCAAAGCCTTCCGGGGGCAGGATGACAAAATCCGTGTGGTACTGAACAAGGCTGATCAGGTGGACACTCAGCAGCTGATGCGGGTTTATGGTGCGCTGATGTGGTCGCTGGGGAAGGTCATCAATACTCCAGAGGTGGTGAGGGTCTATCTTGGCTCTTTTTGGGCCAAACCTCTCCAAAATGCAGAAAACCGGCGTCTGTTTGAAGCTGAAACACAAGATCTCTTCAGAGACATCCAGAGTTTGCCTCGCAATGCTGCCCTGCGTAAGCTGAATGACCTCATCAAAAGAGCACGGCTTGCCAAGGTAAGGGTTTTAACGTCACAACTTAACAGTCCACTTACAAATGCAATTCGGGCTTTAAAAAATGTATTTAGTGTCATTTATGTCAAATTTAAATGCATAAATGGCGTATATTATGCATGTGATATAATTTTATTACATTGGAATATTTGTATTACTTTTGTTAAAGTTAGTTAATTATAATGTTTCATGTTCATACATATTAGATATATATGTTTTTTTTGTGTTCATGTATTTATATTATTTGTAAATAATAATTATTCATTATTATGAGGTATAACAATTCTTAATACCTTGCCGCTTGTCAAACTTTCCAGCATCGCTGCTCATTGTCCGTTATTTTGTCTTGTGTCTGACCTTAGTTCAACCACTATTGTTTTTGGCCGAGTACACTGTATGAACTTACTCACTGTACCACATGAGCCTCATTCAACACAACCTGGTTGTGCCTTAACACTTAAATATAAACAATTCACTCATGGAACCATGACAGAAAGTGTGTCTTATCTCTTCCGCAATATTTTCCAAACATGTCCAGCAAACAGGAATCATGTAGCCCTGCGCAAGCCTTCCTATAATGGTAAAGCCATGTGAGGCAGTTAAATGCCTTCTCCATCTCCTGGAAAAGCCCAGAAAAGTCCCTTTCCGTGGTACAAAGGAATGTGTGTAACGGGCTTAAAGAGAGCACGGCCCTTATTTTTCCTAACCTCTCCACCCCACTTAGTCGTGCCACTCGTCATGTTTACGCTTTTCCTGTCCACCTCAAGCCGCCAGTTATTCTTGAAAGGAATAAACATGGCTTAAAAGGGAAAAGCCCAGCCTTAATTTGGATCTCTGGTGGTGTACTTCCTCTATATTGAGGAAGAGGTTTGTGTAAATACAGGCGCTTCTGAATGTTTCTTTGGCAAAGGCATTTCCAAGGTGTAAACATACAGACGGTGTTTGATTATGTAACCGACCTAGAGTAACAGGAGATACATGTCATGTGAGAAAAACTGTCTATAGTAATAGTGATACTGATCTGTGTTTATTTTACTGTTACATAAAAATCACAATGCATTGTAATATAATTAGAGGTTTCAAATTACTTTAATTGGGTTGTAACTTTTAGTCATTCTTTTTAAACATCATTTTTTACTTTAAACTTATGCTGTATGTCATAAATTAGACTTTGTTTTAAATAAATAGGAGCTCTTGTCATTAGGCTACATCTTTCAAAATAGTCTTTTAATGTTAGGTCAGTGTAACTTTAATCTAATAAAATAATGTAAAAAAATATATATATGTTAAATGTAGACTGATATTTCCAGTATACATTATTCCATAAGCACGTTCACCATATCTTCTCATGAATTTACTGATAATATGCTGTGTGTGTTATAGGTGCATGCTTACATCATCAGCTACTTGAAGAAGGAAATGCCTTCCCTGTTTGGAAAAGAGAAGAAAAAGGAGGAGCTGATTGCCCACCTGCCTGAGATCTATCAGATTCTGCAGAGAGAGCACCACATCTCACCTGGAGATTTCCCTAATGTCATTAAAATGCAGGTGAGACTCGGCCTGTGTCTGTCAATCATCTGTAAATATTAAATGTTATACTGTGACTCCTACATATGTTTACAAACTAAACAAAAGTAACCAGGATGTGTGTTTTATTTAGAGAAACACTAGCTGTTCCTGCATTAATAAAAGTTCCAACAACCGCTGGTTATTAGATTATGTTAAGTAATGGTGCAGATGAATGAGGATTGCAGTCTGTGGATGTGAGGACTGTTTGTTTTGTACAGTGTGTTAGCTCTGTGGTTGAGTTCCTGCTAGAGTCCCAGCCCTGCGATTGTCTGAGGACTTTCACTTTTTTTTGGTCTTGCCTGAGGATGTTTACCCAGTATGACTCTCTAGGCCCACATCAAAAAATGCATTATAGTATATGTGAAAATAAGAGTCCAGTCAAGCACTGTAATGCGGTTTCACATTACTTTACAGAGATTAATGGAGATACCTTTCACATTCGGGTCTTTCACATTTACTTAATGCCCAGTGAAAACACAACAGGGTCATTTTGTGTCAACTCAACCACTGAACACACACAGCCAAAATATAAAATATCACAAATTACTATTTACAGAGTAATCCATCCAATTTTTTTTTTTGTAGAAGGGGACAGTTTTCTTCTGAGATTCAAAGACAGATTGCAGGGGGAATGATTAGCAGCATAATGTTATTTTTACGCAGAAATTGGTAGGTCTGTTAGAAAAATTCCTCTGCATACTGAAGATACTTTTGTTTTGATACAGGGAAACAAGATACATTTCTAGTTTCAACATTATTTGTTCTTTAGACATTCCTCTTTAGAAATAAAGTATTATTTGTATGCGAAGTGACGCTCATTTGGCTTTTGACCACTGAAAAGGCATTCTGGAGCCATATTGTGATTCCAGTATCTCTGGGAATGAACCAAATGGAGCATTAAAAAGGAAGATGCCAAAATGAAAGTTTGTTTGAGACCTAAAATCTAAAAAGGCATCAAGAACTCCTCTTGAGATACAGGCATGCATACTTTAGAGAATAAAAGTGATCACCACTGGCATACAATGCAACAAGATTGCAGAAGTCAACAGATTTTACTAACAGAGCTATTAATCTTTGTAAAAATAACAATGATGCTTCCATCTTTCTAAATAATTCATAATTTTGCTTTAAATCTCAGGTGAAAATTGAAATTTGGTTGGTTTGATTTGGAATGATCCAGCAGTCATTACCAATGATAACATTGCTAATTATTGACTGCACATATGCTCTCAGTGAACTTTCCAAGCAGACAGCTTCCAGGCAGCACTTGAAAGATAAAGGCCATGCTCTAAATAGACTGTAGACGACATTGATTCACTCCAGAATTAGACTCATATCACTGAAATAACAACTTCAGTACTTGGATGCCTCATTTGTTTAGGCCTTACTTTATAAATCAATGTTTTGGTCATGATCTTTAAACACATTCTAAAAAATGATAATGAATAATGAAACAAAAAAGTCCCTGTGTGTTTCAGTTGTTTATGCTATATTATCACAGACCCCTTTAATTTGACATTAAAATGTCTCCTTCTGTCACTCACATCTGCTAACATGCAGGAGCAACTGCAACACTACGACTTCAGCAGGTTCCCTTCTTTGAAGGTGAAGTTGATTGAATCTGTGGACAGAATGTTGTCCACCAAGATCTCAAGTCTGATGAACATGATCCGAGAGGAAGAAAGTAAACAGCCTCCTCAGATGGTAATGGGTGGAGCCTTTGAGGACTCATCAGATGGACCTTTTGGCCACGGTTATGGCGAGGGTATCAGTGCAGGGGCTGATACTGAGGACTGGATCGTGAGTCGTGACAAACATCGCTACGACGAAATCTTCTACACGTTGATGCCTATCAATGGGAAAGTAACTGGCATCAATGCCAAGAAGGAGATGATGAATTCTCGTCTGCCCAACACTGTACTAGGGAAGATCTGGAAGCTGGCAGACTGTGATAAGGATGGCATGCTGGATGATGAAGAATTCGCTCTGGCTCAACATCTTATTAAAGTCAAATTGGAGGGATTTGAGCTTCCTACAGAGCTACCAAATCATCTAGTGCCTCCATCGCACAGGAAGAACCCCACTGCAGACATCTTGTACAACCACCAGGAAGATTGATCATCATATCTATATATTTATCAGCCAGCTGCTAGCACAAAGTGGCCTTTGAATATTGAAGCCTGTCTTCACTGAAAGGGATGAAGCTTTATTGGTTAAGCCCTTTTTCATCAACATACGTGTGACTTTCACATGCCCAAGATTAAGTGTGTTTGAATATACGTGCACTAAATCCGTGTTAAAGAACAAAAAATTTTTTTAAGAAATACATATTACAATTACAGCCCATGTAATTGATTACTTCTAAATTTTGAGCCTGACCTTGTGTTATTTTACTATGTGCTTGCAGACTGTGAAAATGGCAGTGCAGTTGTAGATCATTTTATTCAGTGCTTTGAATGTTATATTACATTTCATATTAAATAACAATTTCTGTTAAGTATGCATAACAGCTGCCAAAAATAATACACATACGTGTCGCACTATCACAAAAGCACTGACAGAGGCATTCATTTATTCATTTCACTCATTCTGACAGTGTGGATATCAAATTAATTTTCAAACACAATATAGTCATTTCTATGAATGTACACTTTTCATATGAAATACATCATAATACCGAAATTAGATATATGTGAGCTATTTGTGGGTAAGTTGAAAGTAATTCAGTGTTTTATGATGCAATTAAAATTATGTACAATACTACATACACTTTTCTTACACTGGTTGTTACATTTTTTGGGGGATTGAATTATTTAACATTAATTAAATGTACAAATGTAAAGCAACATTATTCACCTTTTTCCTGAATGCAGAAGTAAGCCTATGGGTGAGACTTCCAGTTCATTAGGGCATATAGGTCTATAACGAGGAGAATAACAATGGTAAAACTGTTTGCACTACAAACCAATGTTCATAAATAAGATGCATTAATATAACACGACCAATTTTCAATATCAAGCAGCAAAACAAACTGTTTTGTACAGCTACATAAAGGCTGAACGCGGCTGGGTACCAGAAGCTATACCCATACATTTTATAAAGGGCGGCCCTCTTTTTACATCAGGAAAAAGGTGGATACTGACCAGCACTGAGTTTTTGCCAAAGTTTTTTGTTGTGTATAATATTTGTCTTACACTGACTATGATGTGAAGAGTTATAGTTGTTTGTTGCAGCAAGCATTAAGAAATGTGAAACATCTACATTTTACACAAAAAACATACATTTTACGAAAATATTTTACAGTTTCAGTATTCATGAGTGTTCCAGTACCACGCTTCCTTACTTTTTTGAGATTATCGGCCTGGAGAGATCCAGGCTGCTAACTCTGTTCTCTGCCTTCTAATTTAAAATATCTTTTATTAAAAAAATGTGTGTGTGTGTGTGTGTGTGTGTGTGTGTGTGTGTGTGTGTGTGTGTGTGTGTGTGTGTGTGTGTGTGTATATATATATATATATATATATATATATATATATATATATATATATATGATATATTTTATATATATAAAGTGTCCATGGGAAAAGTGTCCAAATAAAAGGGGATCTGGTGTCACAAAGTAAGGTTGAGGCCGTGTTCCAGGGGAAGGGTCCAGGTAAGGGGCGAAGTCCGGCGTCGCACGCGCTCCCCTTTTTCTGGCCCGGGCGCGAGGGGCGGCGGCTTCACATGAGCTGTGTGCTCACAGCCTGGACTACGGAGGTCCCACGACGCGCTTCTCGGATATCCATCACGCACCCTTCCTGGATGACGGTAATGTGCCTCGTCACACGCCGCGCCAGACCTGTATACCACGCCCCTCCTCTCGAACACACCCACTCCCGTCGGGAGCCTGGTGAAGGGCGGCGAATAAAGGACGGGGTGATGGTGACAATACACCGACTCGTCACATTCCCTCCCCCAAGCGTCAACCCCGTCAGGCGGTCGCCGCCCACGCAGGAGTGCTACCTTCCTCAACCAGGCTCCAGCAGTCGGAGTGGGCGGGGCAGGGATTCCTCTCCTGGCAACTCCTCTCGCACCGGGACAGAGAAACCGGGAATTAGTCGGAATGCACACACTAATAAGCAAGCGTCACCCTTCCTGGGGCTGAATGGCAACTCCTCGCACTTTTGGGACAGAGAAATAACCAGCCACCGGGCAAATGACCATAAGCGTCACTCACTTACCCTTCCTGGTGGCTGGGAGCGAGTCTCCGTTGTTCCTCCATCCCGGCATGGGTACCAGCGAGAGGGGATGACGTCATCAGATGTCGCCCAACGGTGCCGTCTAAGCTCCGCCTTGCCCGCAACCACTACGGGAGGAGCCAGCGACAGACACAGTGTACATTTTAACTAATACACAGAGATTGTTTCTGTCAGCTCAGAGATGAATTACATGAACTAGACTGTTATTATTTGACACGAGGCCAACTCTTAAGGCTTTAAACATGAAAAAGCATTGTGTTTATGTGCAGGTGAAGTTAAGATTACTGTAGTACATTCATATAGTTGTATAATGGTGCTTCCTATACTTTAAAAAGCCTTTGACATATATAAAACCTTCAATCTTCTGTTAATATGTAATTTGCTAATTTTATGTGCCTTTTTAAATGAAAAGGGAATGTAATAAATGTTTCTATTTCAAATTAAAAAGTTTCTTCAAAACTTTATTTTGAAATACGCAATCATAAAAAACTTGAACATACACTAAATCTTTTTTTGAATGACAGTCATTTCAGTTGTTTCATCCCCAAATCAATTAGCATACAACTGGCATGGCTGTTCCCGGATGGGCCTGTAGAGAGGTGTGTGCTGCTGAATTGCATGAAATACTGAATATGACTGCAACCTTTACCCCTCATGTAGCACATGGTCAGGTGAGTGAGAAATACCCTCCCTTTCAGTCCATTACAACAGCTTCAAAGTTCAGTTCAGTTCCTTACCACTGATCAGTCTTAAAGAGGATTTATCGGATTATGTTCAAATCATGAATTTTTGCCTATGATGAAAGTCTGTGATTAGCCCTGACTGTGCTTAAGTGCTGAAAACAAACCTTGAGAAGGTAAGTGAATTCAAAATCTGCTTTCTGCACATCACAGTCCGACCAAAAAAAAGTAATACTTTTTGCATTTTGTGTTTCAAATCAATGTACGATATACAAATGGCAACATTTAAAAAAAAAAAAACAGTTATGCAAAAATGAAATGACGTTTGTCTACAGAGATTTGTACTTTTACAGTTTATTTTTCAGATTTGTTTTAAACTAGATTAAACGTATATATTTTACTGAATTATAAATAAAAAGTATAATATCTGAAAAGTATTAAGACATGTAAAGTTGGCCAGTTTGCTAAGTAATATTTTATCCCAGCATATTCAATTTATCACCTCATTTAGAAATGCTAGGTATTTTTATGATCCTTCTAAATATGTCTGTAAAGTCAGGTTTGAAGTACATAATTACACTGTCAGCAGGAGAGGCAT
Organism: Puntigrus tetrazona; assembly: GCF_018831695.1. Classification (NCBI taxonomy): domain Eukaryota; kingdom Metazoa; phylum Chordata; class Actinopteri; order Cypriniformes; family Cyprinidae; genus Puntigrus; species Puntigrus tetrazona. The sequence goes on along the minus strand of NC_056715.1, from coordinate 11,059,346 downwards.
GATTGCACTCATGCTTTCACTTCCTCAAACATAAGAGAACAAAGTTGATTTATAAACTGAAAATTGCATATCTTTAGTCATATTTAACTTTCACAATGACATTTCTTTGGTATTATCCTCTTTTGTTTTAACTTTCTGAAAAGAGCTCAAAAATCTAAATGTAGACTCACCAATCATGTGTAGGGCTTAATGTTTAAACTCACTGTGGGCAGCTATTTATTGTAAATGAACAATCTGTGGTGTCTGTTTCTTGTATCATTCAAAGATGCATTTTTCATGTGTTTTCAGGGACTAACACAGTCAGGAGATGTTTAAAAAGGGAGATGGCGAGGAGTCGGATGGCCGATTCAGAGAGCTTCAGGAGCAGCGGATGACGGTGCAGAAGAAGACCTACACAAAATGGATGAACAGTGTCTTCTCAAAGAACGGGGTACGAATAAGTCCGTCCAAAGCCTTCCTGAATCTCAGTGCTAGTTCAGTCAAGAAAATCAACAACCGGAGACCAACAACACCTATACTATGCTTACATTTCAAATGTGTCATGATCAAGCTTCTTCCTATAGTGTAACTCTCTTGCTATGACTATCCTTCTATAAAAATATAAATAATCCACTTCCTTTAATCAGTCATATCTGCTGGCGGCACAGCAATTCGATTACACAAAAATTCATGATTAACAAGATACCACAATAAGTTTTTTCATATCTGGTATAATATAACGTTACTAATCCTGACTCCAGTCTTGTGACTTACTTTAGTTTACGATATGCTCACTCCAGCATGATTACCTCTAGGTGTGAACCCTTGAACCCAGTTAAGTTAAATAATTATTTTATCATTGTCCATTACATTACCATCTATGTCTGTTACATACTTGTCTCAAAATAAATGTACAGTTCGCTTAATTGCTTGATTAATCAAGTTAGCCCACTGTTTTCTATATATACTCAATAATGATGAACGTGGCAGGTAGACATAAAGGAGGACTCAATAGTTAATTTTTGTACACTGTTATGCAAACCTTTTGTTTTTCAGTACAGCGGAGGGAATAACAATGATGATTAACCTTGTATTACCTCAGCATCATTAATATTAGATTTAGGAAGGAAATAGTACCGCCTTGACTGTCATCACATAATATTTTTATACCTGATATTCCACTGTGTATGTCTTCGCTTTGAGTGTTATAATTAACTGTGGTTAGATATTACCTCTTCTTGTACTTACTGCCATTGTTGTGTGAACCAACTGAGAGACTTAACTTACATAATAAACACTAACAGCAGGAAGAAGTGGTGCTACAACAACCTTCCTCGGCTTGTTAGGGCACACAAATATATTTATAGCTGTATACAGGCAGCTGTCTGAAAGAATGAGATGTGTTTTAAACATTTCCCTTTCCTTTTCCCCTTCCTTAGTTTCTCCTCTGTATTGTTCTGTATCAAACAACACATTTAATATCATGTTTATTATAAAAGGTCAAACTTATCATTAAATGCTTTCTGAGAAAACCTATTCCAGTCTTGCACACGCAACCAGCAGTTACAAGCAAGTTAGCATTTGGCTAAAGATCATCGTTTTTTAAAGCTGCAAAAAAGGTTTGCAGTAATTGCAAGCAGATTTTTTTTATCATTGCTCTTGAGTGATGAACTTCATCTCTGAAGATCCACCAGAGAAGCAGGGTGTGCTCCAATCTCCCTCGATTTATTCCCTGGGTAAGCAGAGACTTTTGAAGGCAGTAAGCAGATCTGTTGAGAGACATCAGATTCCCACAACACATGGATTAGGGAGTGGTTGCAAGTCTCTTGGTTGAAAGTTGAGAGCACGACGTCTTTACTGAGAGGAGTGTGAGTGAGTCACGTCTTAGCGGGTTACAGTGGCCAAACACAATGGTAAAAAAAAGCCAGCTGCTGGTTTCATGCCTAAACTTGTTTGAAATTCTAAAACAAATGCAGTTATAGGATTTTAAGAACATGTATCTCACTACTAAGCAGGTAACATAGCCGATGTCTTCATGATTAGTTTATTGTATAAATTTTGAGTATTGCAATTTTATTTTAATGTGCATTCACTTTAAAGGAAAAGGTTGACTTGACTGACGTATATACTGAACTAAGAACTGGTGTGCATCTCGTGCGACTTTTGGAGCTCATCTCTGGGGAGAAACTTCACACTCCTAGTCGACGCACCCTAAGAGTTCACTGTCTGGAAAACAACAGCATTGCCATTAATTTCCTTAAAACCAAGGTACACTAGAAGAAATACAATATTCAAATATCTGAAATGTACCTACTAAAAAGCATTCTTTTCACAATGCAACATCTGAAATTGCAGAGTAATTTGTAGGACATCCTTTTTCCCTCTGCTCATCTTCCTATAGATCAGAGTAGATCTGATTGGTCCAGAAAATATTGTGGATGGAGACAGAACTCTGATCCTGGGGTTAATTTGGATCATCATTCTCCGCTTCCAGATTGGAGCCATCAATATTGTTGAGGTAAGGCCTTTAGAGAGGCCTCTTTAAATGTCCTAAAAAGCAAAATGTGCACTTATTACTCTGTTTACATCCTATTTTGGTTTCAGGCTGGTGGTGATGCCAGTGGTGCTCAGCGCTCTGCCAAAGAAGCTCTGCTGATATGGTGTCAGCGTAAGACTGCTGGTTACGCCAACGTCAATGTGCAAGACTTCTCAGGCAGCTGGAGAGATGGACTGGCCTTCAATGCTCTTATTCACGCCCATCGGTAGTATTTTCAGTGGATAGCATTCTCTTTTGATAAGGTTTCCACTACTTCAGTCTCAATGTTATGGTAACACTGTTCCAGGCCTGACCTTTTTGACTACAACCGACTACGCCAGGACGATCCAATGAGGAACCTCACCCATGCTTTCATTCTGGCAGAGGATGAGTTTGGTATAATGCAGCTCCTGGATGTGGAAGATGTCATGGTGCCCCATCCCGATGAGAAGTCTATCATGACTTATGTCTCCCTGTATTATCACTACTTTTCCAAAATGAAGCAAGGTCAAACTATCCAGAAGAGGATAGCTAAGGTTAGTTAATTTGTAATTTTAACTGATGTAAAATGCAACGGGAAGCTTTTCTTCTATATTGTGGTGTATATCCAAGTAATATATATATTTATTATTATTATATTAAGAAAAAAGTGTAGAACGAGGGTTTTAGTTGTTGAGGCAGATCCAAATGGAAACTTGTAGTCAGTTGTGAGAAAAGGGCTGTGTTTGTGACACACCAGAGAGATGTCTCAGTTCAGCATGTTTGGATGAATTGTTCTCCATAAGATTAATAACATGCATTTAGAAAATAGATGTGGTGAATTTTCTTTTTTTCAGACTTTAAGGATTTGAATAGACCTTTAACTCTTAATATTAAACTTCAAACGGTATTCAGTTACTTTTCTAAGCAATCAGGCTTATGACTTATAATGGCATTTTATTTAGTTTAAATTAAGTCTGTGTAGAGCAATATTAAATATGTGTTCTGAGTTTGTCACAGAAAATGTGTTTTAACCACCCAGCCGAATCTGAATGAAAAAGCTAGTAAAATAAAATAAATTGATCAAAATATTAGAAAATCCACTGTTGGTGATAAAAATACACGCGCTCATGAAATGGCTGTCTAGTGTCCCAGCAGTGTCACATCAGACTCGCTATTACTGCAACACCATCACAACATTCCTCTCATACCGCTACAACCTGAATAGATGTTCCCTCTAATTGCTTAAATGAATATACACAGGCAGACATGTTTGTTTATATGCATTTACGTGATGAAGGCATATCTAACTAGCAAACTGTAGACTGTATGGTAATGACAGTAACTCTCGATTGACCTGGTGAACCACTGATGCTAATGCGCTCTAGTTAGGCTTATTCGAGATGCATATGACATCAAAATACAACAAGAGTAAAAGCATAAAGAGTCGTTTGCTCTTTAATTAATCTATTGGCACTTTAATGTCATCCACCAATGCATCTTGAACAAGTCTATAGTGGGAGGAGGGCCTATGATCAGTGGCTCCATTGCATCATTAAGACCTTATTTTAGGACCGCCCAAATAATACTAAACACAAAAAGGATGAAAAATTGTTTAAACTCCATAATTCATTACTACATAGTACACAGTCTTTGTAATGTTTTTTCAACAATACATTTCCAACATTTATAAAATGTTTATTAGTAGCAGTAAGTAGTAGCAGTAATTACTGTAGTAAGGCCAAAACAGTTATTATTAGCATAAGATGTGTTTTCGTCAGTATTTTTTCTAGACTGGGCCTTGAGTAGATGTGATTATTATAACAAATAGATATACATTCTTTTTGGACCACTGAGACAATGCAATGTCACATGAGCATGTCCTTATGGCTTTTTCTGGAAATGTTAAGCACTGGCGCACTCTGTTTGTGAAAGTATGAACTGCAGCGACTGTGGCGTTGAATCAGGACTCTAATCTCAAACTCTTTAGGATTAGTGGATTTGACTGTGGGTCAAAAGGAGGAGCCCTGGTCTTAATCAGATCAGTGTAAACTCTAGGCTGTAAATGCTGCTAAACAAGAAAGTTAGTTGCCCGCACTGTAAAGTCAAGAAACAGCTTTTTCGGATAATGCTGACAGTATGGAGGGAAGACATCCTCAGGCACTCTTTGACAACAGGAGGAGTTGATCCAGCAAAGATAAGCTCAGAGGTCAGGCGATGCCATTAACATGCTGGCAGGATACACATGGAGAGAAACAGGGGCGTGAAGTGTCCTGTCCTGAAGTGTCCTGTACTTCCTGTGCAGTGACACTTAACTCAACACCATGTCTACAAGTGTGAATAGAAATAGCAGTATGTGTTGACTGGGTCACAGCTGTGGAGTAGTGTTAGTTGTCACAAAAGTGTATTAAACAATGACAAAGAGATCTTGTGGGACAGATGGATGGATGGGACGGAGATAAGCCCAGCCAGGCTCTGAGATGTCAAGACTCTAAATTTCATTTTTTGGTAAGACTGCCAGCTCTCAGGTGGGATGCTGTTGGGACACTAGATGACAATGGCTTTCAGTGGCTATTTCAGCAGTCAGTGGCTACGATGGCAGAACATGAGACAAACAATTATTGAGCCGGAGAGGAGTCTTCCAGAAATAGGAAAGGTGTGTATTAAGTAGATAGATCTCAGTGTAGCTGCTGAACAAAAACATGCTCCAAAATGTATGTACTTATGTTTTTTTTAAATCATGATGTTGCTTAATGTTTAGTAAAATCTGTGCTTTTGTTAGATAAAATCTCTGTTTCAACATTAGTGCTTTCTAAAATGTATAGTTTATCTCTTCTTGAAGATTGTGGACCTTCTGAAAGAGCTAGATGATATGAAGCGCATGTATGAGAGCATGGTATCTGACTTGCTACGCTGGATCAAGACCAAGGTGATGGAGCTCAATGACCGTTCTTTCCCCAACTCCCTGAGAGAAATGCAACATCTGGTTTCTGCCTTCAAGAAATACCGCACTATCGAAAAGCCTCCTAAGTACCAGGAACGAGGGGCTATGGAGGCCCATCTCTTCCACTTGCGAACCAAGCTAAGAGCAAACAACCAGTGGGACTATATTCCTCCGGAAGGCAAGACCTTGGGGGATATCGAAAGGAACTGGACCTTTCTAGAGCGAGCAGAACACCAGCGAGAGAGGGCCCTCCAGAGTGCACTGATGAGGCTGGAGCAGCTGGAACAGCTGGCCCAGAAGTTTGATCGTAAGGCTACTCTGAGGGAGAGCTACCTGGAGGACACTCTACATCTGATCCAACAACAAGACCTGGGAGGGTTGCAGAGACTGGAGGAGGCTGAGACAGCGGCTCGCAAACTGGAGGCCCTGGGAGCGGATGTGCTGGCTCGTGAACCACGTTTCCGAGCTTTAAGTAAAATGGCTGCTGCTATTGAAAAAGAGAATTATCATAGCAAGGCACAAGTTATTCACAGGTGAGGGGTCAAAGGATAGCAGATAGTTGTCATTTATGGATAAGGGCTATGACTATGTTTGTAATGTCTTCTTATAATGTTGTGGAAAACATGTGCCAAAATTTCCACTAATGCTGCCTCCATAAAATATTATTTCCTGTTTGTTAATTCTTGAGAATGTGAAAGTAAAAAAAGACTATAGACATTAATAGTAGATAATATGTGCTTATTATACATGTTTCAGTACTATCTTGTATGTGACAGGAACATGGATATCATGAACAGATGGAAAGCTTTGCAGCAGCTTCTGCAGCAGCAGAGAGAACATGCTGGAGATGCTGTGAATACATTTGCTGTTCTCAGAGATATTGAGTTAATATCTCTGGACCTAAGGGAATTACAGGTGAACAACTAAAATTTTCTAGATATACATTTATTTTACCACAGACATTACCACTGAGCATTATCATTTGAGCTTAAACCTTCTTTCCTAGGTCCAGGTAGATTCCTCTGACTTAGGAAAACAGCTGCCAGGCGTGGTAGCACTACTGCAAAAGCAGGACTTACTTGACACCCAAATCATCTCACTTGGAGAAACTCTGAATGCCATGAGCAGCAGTGCCTTAAAGGTTAAACACAAAGGTGCCATAAAAGTCGAAAGAGGAGTTAAAGATCTTAACAGCCAGTACAACTCTTTGCTGGTTCTCAACAAGAACAGGTAAACTCTTTAAACAGAGAAACTTTTATTTGTGGAAATATGTAAGACTAAAACTTTGTAAGATTTTAAAATGAGTACACAATGGAAAAAAATATATTGTACAGCAATAATAAGATATTTTTTGTGAAAAAAGGAAAAAAGCTCTGGAGGGACAGCTGAAGCTCTTTGAATTTTTCTATGATTGTGAAGAAGTAGAAGCATGGATCTATGAGAAATGGGTCCTTTTACAGGCAGCATCTTTGGGGAGAGACCTCAGTCAAATTCAGCAAGCCATTCAGAACCATAAGGTATGACGTCATCAGATACTCTAAGATTAAATAAAATTGTAGCGTTGAAGAATTCCCATTACTGCCTACATTCTAGATGTATTTCAAACGGTAAATGCTTATTGATGCTCTTATACTGCTTGCTCTTTTAAGCACTTCTATAAGGGAAGAACAGACTAATGTTGCTTAACCTCAGTGTGACTGGATCAGAGCTGCTAAGATTAGCAAAAATTGCTATGTATGTTGCAGGCTTTGGAGGCAGAGATTCAGTCACAGGAATCACTGTGCTCTGGGGTTTTATCAAGAGGCCAAGAGCTGTGCAGGGGCAGACACCCCAATGAGAGAGACATTCAAAAGTGGATTCGGACTCTTCAAAAACAATGGCAGCAGCTTAAAGAACAAGTCACCATCCGCAAAAACAGGCTGCATGGAGCCAATGTCATCAAGCAGGTACAAACCAAGCGTAGCTATGTATAGGTTCACCATGAGTGGAAAGTGAGAAGTTATGATTCAATGGATCAAGCAGTGGTTGGCATAAAAATTTGTTCTAAATGCCATTCCTTCTTTCCCTTAGTATTTTGCAGACGTTACCGAAGCCAGCTCGTGGCTTGATGACCGCAAACCACTTCTAATTGATGAGGATTATGGAAAGGATGAGGCCAGCACTACTGCTCTCCTCCAGCGTCACCAAAGACTGGAGAAAGAAATGGAAGCATATGTCTCAGAAGTTAAACGGTTGGGCGAGCAGGCCAAGAGTGCTGCCCAGCTTGCTCCTCTTACTGTGAGTCACAACCAAAATAACCCATTATGTAGGAAAGAAAAAAATATTTTACAATGCAATTACAGCAAATAGTCTGTCTGAATAATTTTCCAATATTGCTTAAGGAAGGGAAATTGTGAAAAACAGTATATCCATTAAATAAATGACAGAAATTACTGTATAATTTTATGGGTACAGCTTCAATTGACACTGAAACATTTTAACCATTTTAAGACTGAAGCCCCGCAGAATAAAATGGTCCACTATAGTGATTCATCAGATGGTGAAGATGAGACGGATAAAAAACCTGACAAAGGAGGAAAAGTCCTCAGCAAGCATATACCACAAGAACAAGCAATGATTAGGTTCAGATACAGAGGTACACAGATTTCTTTAGTGCTAAAAACTGATATACGCTGCATGTCTGCTTTGTATATACAATAAATCAGTTTCTCTTTTTTCACATCTTGGCCATTTCAGGTCCTAAATTAACCTGGGAAAGAGGGGAAATATTAACAATTGTCAGCAGGGAGAAAGATGACAAGTTTCTTCTTAGAGACAGCAAAGGAAATGAACAACTAGTATCATCCACATTTATCAGGGAGATGCCATCTTCTGTAAGACAATTTTAAAGTCTACTTGACTTTCAAGTCTTATGAGCCATAAAAGAAATTGCATTTACTAGATATATTTTTCATGCAATTAGCAGAAAGCACCAGTTGAACCTATGAATGGAGAACCTGAGAGTCCAAAAAAGAAAGTGAGTCGACCTCGTCGCACTCGTTCTATGCGGCGTGGAACAGCAGAAATATCTACCTCATCATTGCCAGACCCACACTTTCAAAAGGACACAATAGAGAGCACACAAAGACGTCTGGAACAGGATTTCAACAGCCTTTATAATTTAGCACAGGTAAAATTTAAGCTTTACCTTTACTTTTTGCAATTTTAGATGATTTAAAATTTTTTCCAGGCATTTAAACAGCATTTCCTCCCACCAGTCAAAAAATAAGATTCTGGATGACACTGCACGACTACATAGGTTCTATAATGCCTGTGAAGAGTTTGAGTCCTGGATGGGTGACAAGGAGAATGTCCTCAACACTTTTAACTCCAACTCCAACAACTTAGAGGTTGTACAAGCCAAATATGAGGTCAGTTCCCCTAAAAACACACCGAATAACAAGTCAGCATGATTCCTTTAGAGAAGTAACTCAATTAGATATACTTCAATGGATAACTTGGTTATTTATATTTTTTAAACATTCACTTTTTTCTCAACGTTATACACAGAATTTTCTCACCGAACTAGCCAGCGGTAGAAAGCAGCTTGATGATATTACCCACCTTGGAGAGGAGCTTGTGAAAAAACAGCACAGTCAAAAAAAAGAGATTCAGTTGAGGCTTGGAATTGTTACCCGCAGGTATGCAGGTTTAAATCAGCATTGTGCAACCACCCCACCATGCTATTGTCTTTTTAAAATGTTTCTTTGTATGACCAGATGGGAACGCATTCAAAAACTAAAGGATGAGATGGCCCATGAGCTGCTTAGCTCTGCTGATGTGAAATCATTCCTGCAGACCTGCCAGGAAGTCCAGGCTCAGCTGCAGGGTAGACTAGTTGAGCTAGACACACCTGATGTGGGGAGCTCAACATCAGCCCTGAAGGCTGAGGAACACAGACAAGCCCAAGCTGAGAGGGACATAGAAGCCCTGGAAAGGAAAATAGAATACCTTAAAAGCGTGGCCAAGATGTAGGTTTGCTAGAAAATTATTGCAGTACAACTTGTGCTCATAACCATCATCAACAATAACTTAAAGGAGAATATCTGTTGTTATGTATTAAGTAGTGAAACTAAATCAATCCGTATTAATCGGTTAACTGTACATTACATTGTTATTCTACAGGAAACAGGACTGTAGTCCTGCAGAGAGTGCCGCTATCATGGAAGAAGTACATGCTCTAGAAGACCTGCTACGGCAGTTGAAAGCCCAAGCCACTCAGAGACATCGGATGCTTGAGGAAGCCCGACGCTTGCAACTCTTTCAGAAAGAGACAAGAGACCTGTTGTTATGGGCCGAGGCAAAAAAAGAGCACCTTCTGGAAGAGGACACTGGATCTGATGTAGCATCTTCTCAAGTCCTGCTGAAGGAAAACCTTGCTCTAAAGCAAGAAATTGAACTCCAGAGAGCAAAGTTAGTTGTGTTTGGTATTTTGTAATTTGTACTTAGTGCCTATTATTGACGGTAACATTATTTCAGATTGAAAGATATGGAGAAGCTTGGAAAATCTCTGGAGGTGGCATCTGGAGAGAAAGGAGCTAAAGATGTTCAGCAGACACTTACTAAGTTGGATAACGAGTGGAGCCAGCTGGACAAACTGTGGTCTAGTCGCAACAGACGGCTTGAGCAAGGGCTGGAGTTTCAAAAGCTGAATATGGAAGCAGATCGCATAGAGGCCACCATTTCTGGTCATGAAGCCAGACTGAAAGTCAGAGACTTGGGGGTAAATTAAAGAGTCATTTAAATTCTTTTATCATTCTAATTTATTCATTAAATTAAGTATTTTTACGTTTCTAAGCACATTTTTGTTGAAGGAAGAGATAACACATTTGGAAAGATTTAATGCATAATTTCTGTACAGGACTCTGTGGACAGCGTTCACAGTTTACTGGGTCGACAAGAAGAGCTTGAGGCTTTGTTAGAGGCACTAGAGCGTTCCATTAATCTCTTTCAAGACAAGAGCCAGGAGCTCATCAGTAAGCGCAACTTTGCAGCCAAAGAGTGAGTACAGTCTTTTATTTGTTTTTACATATTATATAGTCTATTAAAAGATAAATAGACTTGTTTCTTAGTGCCATTATCTTAGTTCACTCTGATATATTTCCTCTTTCCAGAATTCAACAGCGATCGAAGGTCATTCAAGATCGATACAAGAAGCTGAAAGAAAGTTGTAAATTAAGAAGGGTTGATTTGCTTGCTTCAAAAAAGTACCAGGTAGACCTTCAGTTTATGTATGAAAGTGATAGTATAATTTAGAAATAATGTAAGTTTCAAAAAAATAATGCTTTAAAAAAAACTTTACTTTCTTCTGCATAGGAATTTTTAAGAGATTCAGAGGAGATGCTGCTATGGATAGATGAGAAGTTTGAGATTGCCGAGGATGAATCATACAGAGATCCAACCAACATCCTTCGAAAGCTCAAAAAACACGAGGCGGCAGAAAAAGAGATGCAGGCCAATCAAGTCCGTGTAGACAGGCTGACTGAGGTACAGCATTACATCAAATTTATTGTTTACTATTCTTTGAGTAACATAAGTACTTTACCATGATTTTGGTCTACTGCGATGTGTGGTTAGACTGGAGAGGAAATGTTATTGGAGGATAAATACAACAGCCAGAGCATACAGAGGAAGACTCGAGAGGTACGTAAAAGGTGGACTGAACTCCAGAAGAAGATGGCAGAAAGAGGGGACAAACTACGGCAGGCTGGTCAGCAGGAGCAACTCATGGAGCTGCTTCAGGTACTTAAACTCAAGCTGTATTCTACTTTTGACTATTACATGACAGCAGTGAAGGATTTTTCAGAATTTTTGTTGAAATGTAAGCAGAATGAATTTCTTTGAGTAGTTTTGTAAATTTGTAATAGAATTAAACCAGTTGAAACAAGCTAATTACACAGAAAAAATAAGTGTGCTCGCATTGTTCTATATTTTCAGGATGCAAAATTGAAGATTGAAGCAATTGAGAGAATGTTACAGAATGCAATCAGGGGTCATGACCTTCGTTCAAGCAGACAGCTTCTGAAGGAGCACAAGCAGCTGGAGGAGGAGGCTCAAGAACTTGCAGAAAAAATCAACTCCATCGTCACCCGTGCCAAACACCTAGCGACCAACCATTTTGACTCTCAACGCATTCTCAGGGAGACTGACACTTACCTGAAACTGTTAGTACTTATTTTTCATCAAAAAATGTGTGGATTGTCTTGCATGAATTTCCTTTTTTTAATAAAACAGCAGCTAATAAAATAATGAACAATTATAATTATATGCAAGGTCAATCAATACAAACCTGTTGCTTTATCTACATACTTTAACATGCCTTTACCTCTGTTTTAATTGCCAGATTTAAGTCTCTGCAGAAACCTTTGGATCATCGCAGGAGCCAGCTAGAAGCAGATGTGGCTTTATATAGCTTTTACCATGATGTAGATCTAGAGCTAAACTGGATCTCAGAGCATCACCCTGTAGCTGATACTACAAACTACGGAAGATCTCTGGCAGGAGCAGTTAGCCTTCTTCAGAAGCACAAGGTGCAATTAGATTTGAGTGTATGAATACAAAAATAACTTTAAAGGGGTCATATGGTGTGATTTGAAGTTTTCCTTTCTCTTTGGAGTGTTACAAGCTGTTAGTGCATAGATAAGATCCCTAAATTTGCAAAGACTAAAGTCTCAAAATTCTTTGTAAGAGTTATGACTTGTCCAGACCCCTCTAAAGCAGCTCGTTTAAACACGCCCCCGCTTTTTTTACGTCACAGAGTAGGTTTATTTTTATAACAGTATCTAAGTGTTTACAGAAAGAAAGAAGGTAGTACTATTATTCTCACTGTAGTGTTGCTGCAGGCACCATGTTCAGGAGACGCTGTTAATGTGAAATTGTTAATGAGTAATGTAATTTTGGAAAATCTCATAATCAGACGCCTTTGCGGTATTTAAAGTCAATCACAACGCACTGGATAGGTGGCCAATCAGAGCACACCTCACTTGATGAGCTTTGTACAAATCGACGCCTTTCAGAAGGTGTATCTATACTATAAAAAATATATATATAAAAATACATGTAGCCCTATGTAGGTGTTGGTTAAAATCTCTTTTAATCTCTTAAATAACTATGTAAATGGTATGAAGTGATGACTAGGTTATGTCTCTTTGAGACATTTCTGCTTGTAAGTGATGGATCTTCTTTTTATCAACATCGTATGACTTCTGTAATAACTTTAAATAAACGACTATACATTTCCTTGCAAAATTCATGTGTGAAGGTGTATTCATTATAATTGCTAAATCTTTCACAATTCTCCAGGATCTGCAGGCAGAGGTAAATGGCCACAGCCAGTACCTGCAACGAGTGCTGGACAGAGGACGAGCCATGGCCCGGTCCAATCAGTGGAATGGCCAGGAGGTGCAGCAGAGGTGTGAGCAACTGATTGCAGAATGGGAGGATTTAGAGGAGCTATGTGAGAAACGGTCTGGTGAACTTAACAAGGCAGTTACACGGGAGCAGGTAAAAGTGTTTGCAGTTTTTTTGGGTCAAGTGATTATTCGAGTCATTACTCGTAACATTTTCGTTGTCATGTTTAGATTTTGCTTGACTGCACTGAGCTGGAAACCCTTCTGTCAGAAACATCAGCTTTGGTCAGCACTGATTATGGCAAGACTGAATTAGCTACACAGAGTCTAATGAAGCAGCATGAGGTGAGTAATCTTTGGCTTGTACTAATGCAGTAGCTTAAGGTTTTAACACATAACCTAACATACTGGTTTGTTTCTTCAGGCAGTGGAGGGGCAGATTGAGGTACTTGCTGCTCAAGTAGATGAACTCAAGTCAAGCGTTAAGCAGGCTGTACGTGTGTGGGGTTTAGAGGAGCTAAACAAGCCCTACAACCACATTAAATCTAAGCTAAGTGAGCTTCAGCACTCAGCAACAGTCAGGTAAAATTATCAATTGATAAAACAGCACAACTAACAGACGTAAACACCCTCATGTTGGTCTGTTCTGTTACAACAAACATTTCTCATTACAACAGAGAGCAGAGGCTGCGAGAGACTTTACATCTGCATGAATTTAAGCGTGAGTCTGCTGAACTGGAGGAATGGATTGCTCAGCAGACACAGATTGCTGCCTCTAATGACTTTGGGAGTGATTATGAAAATGCACTGGTGAGACTGGCAATCTGTTGCAGACTTGTCTAATAATTTTTCTTTATCCTTGTGTATTTACCTTAAAATCAATGACTTTTCATTGTCCTGCTTACTTACCTTCAAATTACTTTAATTCGATGTTAGGGTCAAGAATTAAAAAAAAAAAAAAAAAAAAGAAAAAAATACTAAAATAATTTAGTTTTAATTTGGGAAAGACGGTCATGTTTAGGATAATAATTCAATATTTTTAACACAGTTTTAAAATCATTTACTAAATTTGACACAAATTTTTCATTTGTTTGGTCAAAAGTTGAGAGAGTAATTGCTACACTAAATTCTAATGACTGTCTTAATAGTAAAAAGAATAAACAAATCTGTTTCAGTTTTATTTTAAAAGTGTATACATTTACATTAATTCAATAGTGGGTATAAGGACAATATTTTATATTGTAACATTTTAGGTTTTTAGGACTTTTAGAACTTTTGTTGCAACCTATTGTCTTGTAATTTATTTTTTTATTGTCTTATAATTACCCATTTTCAAACATACTATTTGACCCTAGAAATGATCATAATTTCAAACCTTAACTTCCTATTTTAAACATAAAATTCTTCAATTTTCAATATGATTAATGTTAATCTGTCTAAGTACCCCTTGTTTCATGACAGCAACTGTGTGGGAGATTTGAGGTATTCTTAAAGCAGCTGGAGGTGGGACTGGAGAGGATGCACACCTGTGATAAGTTGGCTGAGAAACTCATCAAAAGTAATCATCCTGAGAGCCGCTTCATCCGAGAAACACAGAATCTACTCAGGTAATGGCATGTGATAAGGAAAACAAAATATTACACATTCATAAATACAGTAATCTCATGTTGCTTTCAAATAAAAATATTTTTGTTTGTGATCATATATCAGACCTGTGTAGCTACAACATTTTACAGTCTACAGATATCATTTGCAGTTCATACTTTATTAAGTAATACTTAATTACATTAATGTATGACAGAGAATCATGGGAAGAGCTGCAGGATTTATCCAAAGACCGTAAAGAAAAGCTACGCAAATCTGAGGAATGCCACAAATTCTACAAAGACTTGACTGACGCACTAAGACAGATAAAGGTATCCAGTCCAGCGCTTTAAAGTCATGCTGTTAAATTATACGATAAACATATCTGCTCTGGTGCTCACATGTCACGTATCTTGTACCAGGAGAGGTACAAAAGCATTCCTGATGACATAGCCAAAGATCTGAGGGGAGTGCTGTCTCAGCTACGCAAACATGAGGCTCTTGTACATGAGCTGGCCGGAATAGAGCAACAGGTATGATGTAAAAGCATTCATTAGATGTCTTGCACTGGTCAAATGGCCATTATCTTGACCTTACAATATACTGACACCTAGTGGCTGCCACAGGCACTTTTCTTCAGATGGAAAGATGGTGTTTCTTACTAAAATAACTATCCGCTACAGGATAGTTCAATCATTTATTTTTGTACTAGAGTATTATATAAAAATACATGTAGCCCTATGTAGGTGGTGGTTAAAATCTTTTTTTAATCTCTTAAATAATGATGTAAATGGTCTGAATTATAATTGATGACTAGGTTATGTTTCTTTGAGTTCATCTCACTCGGATTTCTGCTTGTAAGTGATGGATCTTTATTTATTTTGCTGCTTCGGTAAGAAAATAGAGATAACCTTAATAAATATTTAAAATTTGGGAGATAATTACAGCAAATAATTTACAAAAAAATGATTTACAAACGCTTACAAAACTCATTTAGATTTTTTTGTTTTTAGCTGCAGGAGCTGTTGGACGGAACTGACGGCATTCTGGGCATGTGCTCTCCTGAGCTGAGAGTGGGGTTACAGGAGCGGCAGCAGGAGGTGGTGGAGAGCTGGGAAGGTCTCCGAATGCACACAGAGCAGAGGGAGGAGGAGCTGCGGTCAGCTAAGGACCGCTATATGTTCCTCAACACGGTAAGCTACACCCTATTCATTGTACAAAATATTGGTTTAAACTAAGTTTTAATACATTTATAATGCTTTGTTCACCAGGCACAGGACTACTCCCTCTGGTGCTCACAGGTGTTAAGTGGGATGAAGGCAGAGGAATCTATCCGAGATGTTGCCACCTGCGATTTGCAGTTATTTCAGCACCAGCAGCTATGGGCTGAGATTGTGGCGCGCGAGGAGACATATGCTCAGGCTGAATCCATGGGCCAGGAACTGCTAGAGCATGACACATCTAATGCTAAAGAGGTGAGAAACTCAAATTTGTCCAATTTAAACTACAATACAAATTTTATTAGATTGACATAAATATAAACTCGTAACAAATGCATAACAGTACATAAAAAAGGCTAACAAACACATGTTTAAAATCCTGTGGTGCCATCAGATCCAGGAGAAACTGAAAGCTCTGCAAAAAGAGAAAGAGAAGCTTTATGATAACTGGCAGTCCAAGCAGAAATGGCTGGAGAGCACATATCTGGAGCAGGTGTTTTATAGAGACACCGAGTACATGGAAAAGATCACTAACTCCCAAGAGGTCAGTGCTCCATACCAGGAATTACTTTTATTCATTTGAACCTTTAAGAAATATCTGGTCTGGTGACCACGTAATTAAATTTCTATATAGTATTACATAGTTCGCAAGATCATTTATGAATGCATTTAGACATTAATAATGTTAAGTCTAACAACATATGTTTCTTTGCAGATCCAGTTAAAGAACAGTGATCTGGGAACAACGGTGGATGATGTAGAAACTTTAATCAAACGGCATGAAGCCTTTGAAAAACTTCTTAATTCTCAGGAAGACAAGGTGGGTTGGTTTTTAACCTACAGTATGACCTGAAGCATCAAACACATGGCATTTTAGACTAAGCATAGATGAATAAATATCTTATCCCGTCATGTAGATGGTGGCTCTTCAGGAGTCAGCAGAACGCTTAAAGACAGAAGGTTTGAACCGAGAAAAAAGCAGCAACATTAAGAACAAATTGAAAGCTCTCCAGGAGAGGAGGGAACGCATCAAAGATCTGTCTGATAAACGCAGCGAGGATCTTGAGATCTCAAAGCTTCTCTGTATTTTCAACCGAGATGTGTCAGAGGTACAAGTACTTGACATTTACGGTCCATGTGACCCTAAACAGAGAGAGACAAACAAACTAATTGGTTGGTTTGTAATGTTTATTTGTATTTTAGCAAGAGGAATGGATCACAGACCGTATGAATAAAATACAAGACTCCAAATTAGACATGAACGATCTCCAGACTAAAATGAAGATATTGCAGAAGCATCAGGTATTTGAAGCAGAGATTTTGGCCCATGGAAATATCATTGAATCTGTCCAGCAGGTAAGTTGCTGCACCAAAGGCACAAGTTGGCTCAGTGGTCAGTTAGAGATTTTTTGGTCAGTGTAAATATGTTTAACATAGTTTGTCACATACTTATCAAAAGGCTGGAAATGAGCTGGTGACCTTGCATCACCCAAAATCAAAGGAAATAAAGCAGACCGTCTCTGCACTGATCTGTCATTGGGATGATTTGAAGCAGGCGGTTGCAGACCGTGGAAAGATTCTTGAGGATAACCGTGATTTTCTAGAGTTCCTGCAGAAAGTGGAACAGGTTGAAGTTTGGATTAGACAAAAGGTAAATAAATGAGGCCATTCCATAACAAAATGCTGAAAATGCCTTTATTTAAGCCACTGATATTACTTGATTTAGTACTTGGTTTTACTGGTTTTCTTTTTTGTATAGGAAGTGATGATAAATGTTGGTGATGTTGGGGAGGATTATGAACATGGTCAGCAGCTGCTAAAGAAGCTCAGTGAATTCAGAGGCTCGGGTTCTGGAGTAAGTCTGGTGTTCGGAAAATATGAACTTTACCAATAAATAAAATACTTATTTAACTGTTGCTTGCTCACTAAATAGTTTTCATCCCTTAGGATGTCACTGTTGACGATGCTCACATCAAGACAATCAACACTCTGGCAGCCCGGCTAGAGAGACAGAACAGTGATGAGCTGGCGAATGTGAGAAAGCGTAGGCAGCAGCTCAATGAACGGTACGTCCTCTTATATTTCAACTGAGAACAGTGTTCATTTAAGGAAATAAGCCTCTGTTATATCTAGCATATTCTTGCTTGTTTTGACTTTCTTGTTGCCTACCCAAAAGATGGAGCAATTTTCATGGCAACCTGAGCAGCTATAAGCGGAAACTGGAGGCAGCACTAGAGATGCATGCCTTGATTCGAGAGTTAGAAGAAGTCCGGGACAGAGCTGGAGAGAAGGTGTGTGCGAGAGAGAGATTTTATAGCTATTAGATTACATGTCTTTGAATCTGAAACCAACTTTGGCTTTGAACATAATATGAGAGAAAATTTTTATTTAATCTACACATAAATTATAAATAAATAAAATATATGTAATGATATTATTAACGATTTACTCATCATTACATTTTTTCTGCCACAGATGCTGTTGCTCCAGGGACAGGGCTGTGGAGTGGATGTGGAGAGTGTGGAAAACCTTATTCGCAGACATGAGGAGATGGAGAGGGAGGCCAGAGTCATCCAAGAGAGAGGCACTGTGAGTAGACTGGACAGCTGTTACACAAAGAACACATTCATCCATATTAATCGGTGCACCGTGGGTAGCACGTCCAATACAATATCTATTGTGTGTGCTTGCTTTGTGTTTAAAGGCTTTTTAGAAAAACTCTCAGCACCTTCCAGTTTAGTAACTGCTGTACGTACAAAAGCCTTTAAATAAACCATTCATGACGCATTATATGCTGTAGAGTGAGGGTTTGTGTAACTCACTAAAGGTAGTCTGCTTACAAGAAGGGTTACAAAGAACATAATTGCTCTAATTTGTAAAACCAGGCCCTTGAAAAGGAGACTAAAGATCGGTTAAGGAGACACTGTGATCTGTCTGACAAACTTAGTAAGAAGCAGGAAGAGGTCAACATTGCCTTAGTGAAGCTGGACAAGGAAATCAAACAAAGGTACGCAACCAGTAGTTGCTATATTCTAAAATGATATATTAATTATAATAATAATGTTATCTTTGAATATAGTGAAATGTATTAAAATATAGATTAAATGAGAAAATAAACTGAATATGTTTTGTTTTGGTAGGAAGGAACGATTACAAGAGTCTCATCAGCTGCAGCTGTTTAAAGCTAACCAGCGCCTCCTGTTGGACTGGACTATGAAGCAAAGTGATGAGATGGTGAAGAAAGGCCTGCCTAAAAATAAGACTGAAGCTGAGAGTTTTATATTGGAGCACCAAAACTGGAAGGTATCAAAATATATATATATACATTATTAAATTATTCAGTTTCTCAGTTCAAGTGGCCATGATACTTTTCCCATCATCACTCTTATAATTCGACTTGCATACTATCACACTGTAATGTTATATAATACCAGACTTGCGTTATAATCAACATTTAATGATTGCAGGCTGAGATTGATGCTCGCAGTGAACGTGTAGATTCGGTTAAGAGTTTTGGACAAAATCTTGTAAAGTCTGGACACAGCGATTCAGCAGAGATTAAAGAAGCCCTGCGCAAGCTGGAAGACGCCAAAACAAAGCTTGCTCAAACTTGGGAGGACCGAAAGAAAATTCTAGATCAAGCTCTGAAGCTCCAGGTGACTTAAGATAACAGCAAGTGATGTTGGTCTATTGAGGTTCTGTTTATTCTGTGAGGTGTTATATAAGCCATAATGAGATATTGATTGGTTGCAGATATTCCTGGGCTATGCAGACCAGACTGAGAGCTGGATGAGTAACAGGGAGGCTTTCTTGGTCAATGAAGATCTTGGGGTAAGAGCGCAATTCCTTTGACCTCATTTAAAAGGCAGGGCAATATTTCACCTCATAAGAAAACAAAATGCCATTAATTGTTTTCTTCGCTGTAACTTTGAAAATGGATGCTAAAAGGTGTTTTGCACTGCAATCGCAGGGTTCAGTGTCAGAGGTGGAGGCTCTTCAGAGGAAGCACGCTCTGTTTGAGAACTCTCTAGAAGCTCAGATGGAGCAGGTGACAGAGGTTGACAGATATGCTCAGCAGCTCATACAGACACAGCACTATGACTCTGACAACATCAAGAAGAAGATTAAAGCCATTCTGCTCAGGTATGCAGTGTGCCCAGAAAACCATCATCACATATCATGAAATAAATCACATATGAAATTACATATTACGTGTACATATCTTCATAAGTAATTTCATAATTAAATCTGATGTCTTTGAAATATTGTTAAAGTGTACTGACAAGTGTGTTGACAAACATTATGGTGAATTATATAATATAAATATCATGTCATTTCTACTGTATAACACATTTGCAATGATTAAGCTTCACTTTAGTACATTTAAAACTTGTAGTTCTTTAAAGCACGAGAAAAGATTTTAAACTAATACTTTAAAGTAAAACCTTTAATTTGCCATTTTTATGAAGTGCAATTTTTATTCATCATATTATTACAAAATGGCCTTTTATTTAATCAGGATATTATCTGCAAGTACAAAAGCACTTTTAAGATTTGAAGTACACTTCAAGCCCACATTCAATACAATTAAGCACACTTCTTTTTCACAAAGGTCTATAGATCAGAAATATTAAATGTACTGTTCAAGTAAAATTCCTTTCTTAAAGGAAGGACAAAGTACTGGAAATGAGTAAAGCCAGACGAAAAGCATTGGAAGAATCTCTACAGCTGCAGAAATTCCTGGAAGGAAGCTATGAGGTGTGTGAATTAAATAGCTCTTGCTGAATGTGGAAAATAAAGAGATGACATTCACCTATTGTATGTACTTTGGTTTATTTTACACATCAGTAGTTCTTTTACAAAGTCAGTTTCTCATTTGTAAAGGTTTCCTCGTGGCTGAATGAGAAGAACTCTGTGGCTCTTGATGAGAGCTGGAGAGATCCTATTAACCTGCAGGCCAAGCTACTGAAACACCAGAGCTTTGAGGCAGAGATACTGGCCAACCGCAACAGAGTGCAGATCCTCGTAAAAGTAAGGCATTGGGCTATTAAAGAATGTCTGCATACCGCTTATTCTTTTTGTATGCGTGTAATTCAGACTTAAAGGAGCTAAAACATTAATTGTTTCCTCAGGAGGGTGATAATATGCTAGCTTCCTCTCATCCTGCTCAAGGCAAGATAAAACCACGAATTAAGGACGTTGATGACAGCTGGGACCAGCTTTTAAGCAACTGCAAGGAAAAGAAGTTACGTCTACAGCAAGCATATCAGGTACAACATGCTAAAACTGAAGCTCAAGGCATACTGATGCTGGTCTAAAATATCATCTTGGATAATGTGGTTTTCCTCTAGGGGTTGCAGTTCCAGCGCTCTTTGGATGACATTGAGGAGTGGCTTCGGACAGTTGAGGTAGAAATCGCAAATAAGAACTACGGTAATGACCTGGCATCAGTTAGCAGGCTGCTTAAGGCCCTGCAGGGTCTGGAGGAAATGGTAGATGCACACATGGAGAAAGTCCAGGGCCTGGTGGACACATCCAAAGACTTCAGCTCTCAAGGCAACTTCCTTGCAGAAAATATAGAGCAGAGGGTTTGGGAGGTGGTCAACAGGTACGTTTTTGATCAGCCCCAATTTCATTCTACTAGTGAGTCCTTAAGATGGATCTGGAAGTCCATAGTTCAAATCCTGTGCGCACGAAAACAGATAAAGAAGAAATTAAATGATTTGATAAGCTCTTATGTACATGGATTATTTGATAAGTGTTATTTACAAGTGCAAGTGAGCAATACTGAAGTTCCAAGATTAAGCATTAATGTTGCCACTATTCACAAGCTTTGAAATGTCAGTCAAATGATCCAAAACACCACATAATTGCTGTGTCATACTAAATGTAATCCAATATCATGTGATATTATGCTTTTTTATCTGATTGACAGACTAAGTGGAAAACACTGACATTTAATCATTTCTCTCAGGTATAATGGGCTGGCTGAGCCGCTTCAGGCCCGCAGGGAAACTCTGGAGTCATGGCAGCTGCTGTTCCAGTTCTACAGAGACTTAGAGGATGAGCTGCTGTGGATTCAGGACAAGCTGCAGGCCACAGCCACAAAAGACTGGGGCACCTCCCTGCAGAGTATACAAGCCATAGTCAAAAAACATCTGGTTAGTCTGGTCCAGGAATACATACCGTATGCATGTTTAGACTGGTGCTTCAAAACTCTGCTCTGCTTTAATAAACTGATATCTTGTTATGTTACAAGACTTCTTAGCATTCACAAAAAGCCATTTCTGATAAGCTGCTATCTGTTCTTGTAGGTTATGATGCAGGAAATTGAGAGCCGAACCCCTCTAATAATGGCTGTGCAGGAGGCAGGACAGAACCTGGTGCGAGGACGACACTTTGCATCACGAGAGATCAGTGAAAAACTTGCTGAGTTAAAGAAGAGCTTTGACATTTTAAAGAAAGAGTCAGCGAATAAAGATCGACTGCTTCAACAAGCACTGAAAATACAGACCTTTCTCTCAGAGGTGTGTTACCACTTCACACTGTAATGTGATTCATAAATGAGTTATTAAATCTGATGTCTCTTCATAATGACCCAGGTTTCCCAACTGGAGCAATGGATGGAGGAGCAGAGGCCTGTATTAGAGTCCAAGGACTATGGAAAGAGTGAGGAGGCCACTGACACTTTCCTCAGGAAACTAGACACAGTTGATCTGGAGTTGGAAAGCCAGCGTGGAAAAGTAGAAGCACTCCTGAAAACCGGCACTGATCTAGAAAAGTCCCAACACCCCAACAGGTGCAGTTATTGGGGCATGATAGAATTGATTAATTGAGGTTTATGTAATAAACCTCTATCAGTGCTATCAGTGACGTCAACAGATTTTCTGATTAAGAAACTCAATGTTGAAAATAGTTGTGCTGTCTAATATGTTAGTGGAAACAGTGAACAGTTTTTACAATCCTTTGGTTAATAGAAAATTCCATTTGAAGTAGAAATCTTTTATAACATTAAAAATGCATTTACTGTCACTTCTGGTCAAATAATGTTTTTAATGTTAGCTTTGAAGTTGAAAACCTAAAATAATTATGTTTTGAACTTATAATGTGTCTTTGCAGTCATTTAGTGGGTAAGAGCCTTGAAGATATGCATGGTGGGTTTGAGACACTAATGCAACTGTCTACTCAGCGTCGCACAGAGTTGGAGAATCAGTACAATCTCTATGTATTTGAGAGAGAAGCCAAAGACCTACAGAACTGGCTCCTTTCTCGCAAAACCACAGCAGAGTCTGATGACTTTGGACAAGATCTGGAAGGGGTCGAAGTAAGATAGAGAGTAGAAACACAATATAACATTTTAAGATTAATATATTCTTGATATATTTGCCTCTATCTGTTTTTTGTTTTCGAATCTTAATTGTAAATAACGTCGGATTAGAAGTTATACTTCATTCATATACTGTAACTCTATCATGGTAACTTAAAAAAAGACACTTAGCTAGCACTTGTCAGACTTTACAACCTTCTTAGCTGTAAGAACTATTTTAAATTATGAAATTGTTTTTGAATCGACTTGTTTGCTTTTGTTAGGCACTGCAGAAAAAGTTTGAGGATTTTGCAGAAGAGGTCAACACTCTCGGCCAGAATAAGATGAGTATGGCCCAAAAGCTGAAGCATATGGTGCAGTCATCAGAGGCACAGCAGAAAGAGAGAGATCTACTCAAGCTCTGGGAGGATTTAAACAAGGCTATGAAAGCAAGAGCAGAGGTAATATTTAAAAAAAAAAACAACAAAAGAGACTCTTCTGAGGAGTGATATTGCAAACTGAGCCACTTCTTAGAGTTAAAAGGAATTGTTTTGACAGAACCTGTGCTCCGCTCGAGAGGTTCACCAGTTTGACCATGACTTGGATGAGCTTAGGAGCTGGATGAATGAGAAAGAGGTGGCTCTGGACTCTGAGGAACAGGAGAACGACCTGCTCAGCGTCCTAGCTCTCATCCGCCAACATGAAGGCTTGGAGGTACCCAATATTCATACGCACTTGTTTCCATCAGGCATTCAAGTTGAAAGCATTTAAACTACCACAGGTGGATTTTTTTAAATAGTACAAACATCTGTTTCATCAGAGAGACCTCGCAGTGATAGAAGAAGACGTGTCTCGGCGAAAAGATGAAGGCAAAGCTCTGGTCCGCAAGTGTCCTCGAGTGAGGGACAGTTTGAGCGAGAGGCTGCAGGAGGTGGAGGAGATCTGGAGCAGCCTGCTAGAAAAGGCTAACCAGCGCAGACAAAGACTCCAACAGGCAGAGGCTGTTCAGAGATATCTGACTGAATGGAGAGAGCTGATGTATGCAACGTTTTCTTTCTCTCTCTGGTTTTCCATGTGTTGTTCTGCAGTTTTGCAGTTTTACACTGATGTTGCTGATTGTGTCTTAGGGGCTGGCTTAAGGAGACACTGTCTCTAGTGACAGGTGAGGGGGTTGGAGGTGAGGTTAAAGACCTTGAGCAGATTATTAAAAGACACGAGGAGTACCGCACACAGATTGACAGGCAATTGGACAAATCAGAAACGGTTAAAAACGAAGGGAGACGTCTGATGGAGGAGGGGAACTTCATGAGTCACGAGGTATGACAGTCATGCCTAAAGGCTGCAATAAAATACACAGCTTTTACCCTGATTTTCAGACAGGATGAGTTGACACTAGTTATACATTTCAGGTTGGTCTGAGTGTAAATAAAAGTCTAAAAATCAGATTCAGGTAGATTAAGAAAA
This sequence comes from Puntigrus tetrazona, assembly GCF_018831695.1. Lineage (NCBI taxonomy): Eukaryota > Metazoa > Chordata > Actinopteri > Cypriniformes > Cyprinidae > Puntigrus > Puntigrus tetrazona. Next base: position 11,034,946 of record NC_056715.1, on the reverse strand, counting down.
GGCTCAAAGCAAGCAATATGTGACTGACGTGTAGTGTTCATTGTAAACCTTCTTATAAAAGCATTATGTTGGTCAAAGCAGATGAAAATAAATCTGTGAAAAGTATTTGAAATCACTATATGTATGTGCAGCTGGAGGACCGTCTAGCTGAGCTCCAGGACCTGGAAGTGCGAGTGCTGGAAGCCTGGGCTGAGAGGAGAGCTCAGTATCAAGAAGACCTTGAACTGCAGCAGCTGCAGAGAGAGCTGGAGCAGGCCGAACACTGGCTCAACACCTATGAGAGTGCACTCAAAGCAGAGGACTATGGGGTGGGAAAATTTGGGGAGAAACTTTTATTACTTTTATTTACTTTTGTTGGAAGCATAAGACTCTTGGTTGCACTTTATTTTACACTACATGCACTTACACTGTACTTACAGCATACAGTACACAAGAAAGTACTGTAATATAAACCCTACATGGGGTAGGGTTAGGTTTAGGGGTGGGTTCAGGGTTAGTACCTAGTTATTACCTAATTATTGTAATTACAATAACTACAATAAGTACAAGCACAAGACTAAAATAAAGTGCTTCCAGACTGCCTATAGTTTCATAAAATCTAACTGTACTGAATTTGTGGACAGGACTCCGTTTCAGATGTTCTTGAGTTGATGAAGAAACAGGAGGATCTGGAGGCCATGATTCAAGCTCAGAGTGAGAGATTTAATGCCCTTCAAGCCAGAAAAATACAGGTAAAAGCTAAAATAGCTCACTCCTGCTAGCACTGCTGTAAATTTTTAATTGAACATTTGTATCACTTCTTGCACAAATGTATAAAGGATAGAAACATCTGCACTTATCAGTTTTGATTCACCTTTTTGTAATTTCTCTGCTTTTTCTTTGGTGTCCCAGAGGGAAAAGAAAATAAAAGAAATTCAGAGCGGTGGCAGTAGGGACATGCCCACTCGTGTAACTTCTCTAAAGCGACTGACATCTGAGAAACCAGCTTTGCCGCCACGTCCCTCGCTATCCAGTCCTGTCTCAAGGAACAGCGATGACAAGAGTGGTAATTCATCCACACCCTCCCGAGTCCCTACAGCCAGGTCTGCCATCCCGCGGAGAAGCAGCAGCGGTAAAAATGAATCCTCTGTGGCGTCAAGAGTGGCATCAGGCCTCAGGAGAAACAACAGCAGTGACAGTGATGCCGTAACTGCCCGCGACAAACCATCCACCTCTGTTCTAGACAGCCCAGAATCCTCCCCAGAAACTTATAGTGCTGTTTACAAACCCCACTATTTACACAACGCCCCCAAGATTGACCATACCACATCTGAAGATGAGGTCGATACTCCTAAACAGACCGAATCCTCCGTTAAAGTCATTACTAAACCAAAGATCATTCCTAGGCGTCTGAAGTTGTCAACCCCTGATAAAGAGATTCTGGAAGCTCCTACGTCAAAACCCCCTGAGCCACCCTCCAAAGATGAAGAAATGGTGGACAACCAGACCTCAGAGGATAAAAGCCTTCTTTCATCCACCCCACCAGAAAAACCTCAGTCACCTCCTCCATCCTCCCTTTCAGATTCAGAAGTACAAATATCCACTACTAAATCTCCAACAGGGACGAATGTTGCCACCAAGGTAAATGCTATTAAAGTGCTTTTCTTTTTATATTCCACCTTTTTTTGGTCTAAAATGTCTGTACTTTTCTAGATAAGAGCAGGACCTGCCAAAATGGAGGGTACCTTGGAGATCAAACTGAAGCAAGGAGGAAATAAAGTAAGCTTTCCAACCAACACCAATGGTGATATTGATTAAAAAGCTTTCTCTGACATCCTTAGCTCCACTTCTTTGTTTATAGTGTGGTTTTGTTTCTGTAAGAGCACTTAATGGTGTAACATTGATCTGTTGGTTTGGATCAGGGCTTGGATCACTGGGAAACAGTCTATGCACTACTGGAAGAGGAGACACTCAATCTGTTTAAAGACCAAGATGCCGCCAGTGAGGTATGAGTCTACACACACAACATGGTCTCACACACACTTGGCTAGGCACGGGATTTGGTGAGAGCTGTGTTTAGTATTAATTAACTATATATTCAGACAGGAAGGGCAATTATTTTAGCAGACTGTCCACCACATGATGATAATATTTACATCAATTCAAGGAGATGTTTTTGTGGTCGACTTTGTGTGATTATTTTTCTCTTTAAACAATGTCATTTAACGCAGAACTGTACACGCTGGCCGCCGATTACACTGGCAGAAGCAGTCTGTAAAGACAATCCGTACTACAGGAGAAAAGAGAACACATTCAAAATCATGTGAGTTATGATTCACACCACCTGCCATTGCCAAAGGAACATCTGCTCACGTGTCACATGAAAACTAATCTATAATCTGTTTGACTGTCTGGTTTAGGTTGAGCGATGGCAGTCACTATCTGTTTGCCGCCTCTTCTCAAGAAGAACAGCAAAAGTGGTTGAAGGAGCTTCAGAACTGTACAAATTCAGCAACATCCTCAGAAAGTCCTGGGTAAAATTATAGGAACAACAATAATTGACAACTACATGTACATTCATAAGTTTGTGATCTGAACAATTTTTTTCACGTTTATGAAAGATGCCTCTTGTGCTTAAGAAGGTGCCAATTTATTGAGATTTGTTATTAGAATTTAAAATAATTTACATTATATATATATAATTTTTTTTCAGCAGCCATTCATCCTAAATAACTGCCACTTGAATAATTACTTGATTTGTTTCTTTATCGTGTTATTTCTCTTTGTCCCATTTACATATATATCAGTTCCTGAAAGAATCAGATTATTGGACAACTAGGTTTTCTCACATCCTCATATGATTGTCATGTTTGTCCCCACACAGAATTAACACAGAAGCAAGCAGAGAAAGCACAGAGCAGCGTGAGTCTGTGCCAGCCGACACATCTGACACGCAAGATTCCACCACAAAGTCGAACCAGGAAAAGGGTGAGAGAACAAACAGAGCCCGAGTACTTCTGTGCGTCTATGTGTGCCAATGTGTGTGCTTCTGCTTAACACTTACTGTGGATTTGTATTAACAGAAGACTCCACAGAGAGCTGTGAGACAGAGAGAGAGCCACCACCTAAACCTCCCCACACTTATTACAACAAACACCGCTATCCTGATGGAGGAGAGAGCCAAGACTCAGGTGAGATCCCATACCTGCTATGAGCTGTGCACCTGTGTGTACCCAATCTAATTACTGAAGGGTAATTAGTCTCTAGTATCAAGGTTTTGACTGTGATCAAAAATGCCTTTCAAATGTAAAAAAAATGAATGCATCGTTAAAAATGAAGACGTTAGTGTGATGGATAAAGGTTTATTTATGTCTTATCAAAAGGTCACTGGTTTGTCATAATTTATTAGGTTTTTTTTTTTGCTCTTCAGTGAGTTTGACCCAAAGTGTAAGAAGTCTACAGAGGAACCAACCCCCACCGTTTGCCCCACCTCCTCCTCCACAAAACCAGGCTGAGAATGGAGCCAAGGACAAGTCCAAAAACAGGAGCGTGTTTATGAAATTTTTCAAAAAATGATTTTTACATAACAGATTCGACCTCTCTGTGGCAGTAGTTGAAAATTTACTTCTTTTAAAGGCTATTTATATTTGAATCTAATATTATACGTTATGTTATTACTTAACAGAATCGATATTTGAGAATAGAATCAGTAACTTTCTTGTGATTACATATGCGCAATGATATCTCGTGAATAATTGTTTGCGTGTATTGAATTCATACGCATCAAATAAGTGTTTCACAACTAATGGTAAATCTTGAATGCAAATTATAAAAACTTAAATCTATCAAATCAGGGTTTCTTTTGTTTATGAATAGATGTTTTTGTTATATGAATAAATGAAATAAATGAAAGATGCTGTGTGTGGTTGCTTCAGCAAAATGGGTAAAATGGAACAAAAGGTTTAATGATTATTGCCATTTAAACCTGAGTGACCAATCAAATGTTAATTGCTGTATGTGTCTTTGTTATAAAAGTAATAAGAAAAAAGCAAGGTAAAGCAGTGCTTACTGTATTCACGGGTCTAAAAGTATAACATTTACATTTGTTAAAGAATTTTTCAACACATTTAATACAGTTGTAGTATCTCAAACAAACAAACACATTCCCTCTTTAATTTATCAAAGATTTCTTATCCCACTTTTGCACACTGAAACCTATTTACAAACAGATTATACACTGCAAACATGCTTTTTTTTAGATTTCTGGCTTGTTTTTAGTCAAACTATCTAAAAAAATTATAATGTGTCAATGGGATAAGAAATATAATCTTATTTCAGACAGAAAACAATATTATTTTGCTTACCCCACTGGCAGATAATTTTAAGGAAAGCAGTGTACAAATAAATCATTTGACTGTCGTAAGACTTTCCACTTAATGACTGAATTATGATTTTAGTAACCTACCACATGATGGCGCTACAGACTGAAAAACGATTGCTCTCGGTCCTTGAGAATATACCCTGCAAAGAGCAAAAGAGTTATAATTCAAGTTTTTTGTTGTTTTATAAACAGTAAAAATATACATAATTATCACGACTAACAGGTTCTGTTAAAAATCTAGTTTAAAGTTGTAAATATCCGGTAATAGTCTATCATAAGCTATTTTAATTATGATATAAACGTCGAACAACAACAGAGCATCAACAGAATGATAACGACTGCATTTCTTTCTCTTTTTGGTCAGTGAAACCTTATTGTTTGACCTTAATTTGTGGTCGTCTTTGGCCAGAATACTAGCATATTATGAATAAATACATCTCCCATTGTTTTTATTTATAGCCTATATTTTTGTTCTAGCAACGCAGAGAAAAATGATGATATATATATATATATATAGTATGCCTTAGTATGCAACACCGCAAACAAAATGCATTTACGAGTTGTGTCTTACATTTTTATTTACGTCAGGATTCAAGAGGAAAATATGGCTCGAAATGGCTTCAATTTATCCGTTCGCCTATTTTGGCTTTACAAAGAGAATAATATTTTTTCTTAACTTAAAACCACTCTCTAACCGGATGCATGAGACGCATTTTTTGCAGGGGTTGTGTCATTTCGACCGTGTGAGTTTGTTAAATTATTTAGTAGCCTGTTGGAAAATCAAATACCCCCCAAAAAGCGTATTTTGTCATAATGGAAAATAGCGAGTTTACCCAAGAAGCACAAAAGAGCATTTGTGTCGTATTTTTTCCTCGCCGCTAGAGGGCACTCTAATAAAGACGAGCTCCAAAAGACGGCTTTGTGCAGGATTACCTCCCTGTTTCACTTCTCATTTCAACACAGGCGTATGTTTGTTAAGGTAAGTGACAACTGTGTTTATTTATGCGACGTGTTCATGAACACTTCAGTCGTTTTAGGAAGAGCCCACACCACAGTGCAAAACTTCATCAACCTACTATCACCAAACACAACCGCAGGCTACTGGTATGAAAGATGGGGATGGGGAAGTAGTCTAAATACATATATTAAATGCACACTGTTTATTGGAACATATTGGAAAATATCAAACACTGTCTTCATACTAATAAAACCACCAACGTTTAATTTTAGCCTTATTGTAGCCTGCAGGCTTAGCTGTATCAGTGGGCAATGCATTCATATTAGTTTAATGCATATAAGCAAATATTAAAATAAACAAGTAAATAAATATTAAAGATAAACCCACTCTCGATTACTTTAAAATTCGTTAGCACAACACATGGCCATAGTTTTTTACCTAGGCTTAATAAAAAAGCAACAATAAAATGTGCCGATTAAAAAGGCCATGTATTATTATTTATCAAACACATTCAGCTACATCACGTAATAATAATAATAATGTGGCATGTTTATGGAATCATTTTCCTCAGGCTGGGTTTTGTTAACGGCCCGTCGCAAACCCAAATCAACTTTGCAGCGAAAGCTCATGTTTTGATATGGGCTGCAGAACAATACGGCGAGCGGCAAATAATGCACTTACTTGAAGCAAAACGCGCTACGCTTGTAATCAAATAAGGAAAGTTTGATAACACGCATTATCCGCGTGCGTATTTCCAATCACTTTTTTCCGCGCAAAGATTTTTGCGCCTATAGCCTCTGTGGTGCACTTCAGTCGCAGTGAGACATTAACGTCTTGTTTGCTGAGGGTGGGCTACAAACATGTGTCAAAAAAAAAAAACAGCCTAAAATAATCAATTCACACCCTCACCTGCTCAAATAGTTATTTTTTTTTTCTCTTTGGCTTGGAAGGATCAAAGTACATTAAAAGCAACATGTGGGATGTGCGTTCATACAAACGCTCTGAAATACCGATGACATATTTATATTGATTATAGCCGACCAACTTGTGCCAGAGTTTTACGTTTTTGTTAGACATTTGGTTGCATTAAAATTTATGGTTGCATTAAAAACGTGTGCAGTGCAACAAATCTCATCCAGTGAATGTCGTTCAGCAATGCTTAGGTATGTACTCCGTAAAATATCTGACCGTATTACGCATTTTGAAATGAAGTAATAACGCGTAGGCTAAACTAGGCTGTTACGTATCGGTGCGTGTTAATGCATTTTGTAATAATGCAAAACAAACACGACACAAACAAGTCTATTATTGTTGTTATTTGGGTTTCTTTGACAGGCTGAATTGGGTAAAATAAGTTTATTGGGTTGATTTGAACGTGCATATGAAACGGTGTGCCCGTAGGCACGCCTGAGTTTATTATTAAAATCGCACCTTGTGGGAATCCAGTACGCTTGTTTGTTTGTTTGCGTGTGTCTGTGTGTACGGTTTGTTTGCACATGCGAGTGCGTGTGTGCCGTGCGTGTGTCTGTTGTTCAGTCAACCCCCCTGCAAAGTCCCCAGCACAAATACACACATATCACCCCTTCCTTTACTAGAGAAACTTCAAGCGTAAATATAAAGCGACTAATTAATGCCGTTATTCGCGAGGTTATTCGTGCGTCCTTAATAAGATTGCTTTTATTTATTATTATTATTAATTTGAAAACGCCTTGTACTGTAGATCTATTTCTTAAAAATACCAGGGGCCTTAACTAGTGCTGCTGTTCTATATAAAGTCCTTATTTTTGTGTCGGTTTTCTCTAATATCTTATAACAGATTCTCTAAAGTCTTACAACTCTCCGTCCTTCGCAAATATCAGGCTATATTTCATGCACTTGTGCGATAAGCTCGTATGCGGGTATTTCTGATCATGCTACAGATCTTCTATATTTAGCTTTGGCTTTATTGGTTATTGTCTAGCTTGTAAATAGGTAAAGGAGTAAAAAAAAAAAAAAAGCATGTTTCTGGTTTGTCACAAAATGATCTATAAACGTACTTAGCAGTAAACGATTGCGTTATTATTAAGCTATTATTATTATTATTATTTTGAGGCTATTATTATAGACTCGTTATTAATAGTAAACAAAAGTGTAGGCTATCGTGTAAGATATCATTGTACTTATCAACTGCCTTGTAGTTGTTGCAAAGCAACTGAACGTGTAATCGTTCATATGATATTGTTCATGGTGGTGCTCAGTAGCATTAACACGTTGGAAATAAAGATGCTTATAGCGTCTTATTATGCGGGTGAACGCCATACTATCAATTAAGTTCAGAATCGTTTAGCTGCATAAAGGTGCGACCAGGTAGCTTATATCGCTACGTGTAGCTACGGACTCGACACTTTTAAGAGAAACAGTTCAAATGTGACATATAGGCGAGAACGAATAAGCAGGCTATGCACGTCGTGCAAACACAGCCGATCGCCAGAAAGGCTCTGCATTTAATCCAAACGCTACAAATATACCGTCGCTTTTTAGCGAGTTTTTTCCTTTAAGCGTTATACCTATGTGCTGTAGCTTCACGTGTATTAAAAGCCATACGTTTCCGATACAGGAAGTAGTACCTGTTTTTTGTGGCTACCTTTTGAGTCCCTTTTGTTTTTCCCCCTGCGGTATGAAAACAAATTGAGGACGCACGGATATGTTGAAACAGCACTCTACAATTATCAAAAAAAAAATTGATTGAGGTTATGTGGTCTGTTTTCTTGGTAGGAGTTTACTGGGGGAAATGAAAGCCATTGTTGACTGGGCATGAGCATTGGTGGATCTTGTGTATCCTTACGCACTGGAACAGGCGCTAAGAACTGCTCAATGATTGGCTGCGCGGTTAATACTTATGCTGCTGTGGTTGGCTGCAGTCTCTAAAAAGGTTCAAGCAATTTTTTTACAGCTTAGTGTCTGTGGCTCCGTAATTAATTGTAGCTAGCTGTCTCATATCGACGTGTTTTTAAGGAACATGAAATAGTTGTTGTGTTTTTTAATTAGAGGAGTTGCCAGAGCAAGAGATTTGAAGTCCGACTGCTGCTGCCGCCGCCGCTACTGCTGGTTGTTGCGACTCTATCTTACTTGTGATGTTGGATATGGGAGAAAGGAAAGAAGTAAAAATGATTCCTAAATCATCGTTCAGTATAAACAGTCTGGTTCCCGAAGCCGTGCAAAGCGACAACCACCACCACCACCACCACAGAGCGGTGCACGAGGAAGAGGAGAAGACTCCTTTACCTGTCCAAGCGCAGGAGCAAAAGTCGGAGAGCACTTGCGCTAAAAGTGACAATTCATCCCACGACTCCTCGTGCACCGACGAGAAGGACAAGCAGGAAGAGAAACGGGACTCGAAGGAAGGCGAAGGAGGCAAAGACGGCGACAAGAAAAACGGCAAGTACGAGAAACCGCCTTTTAGCTACAACGCTTTGATTATGATGGCCATTCGGCAGAGTCCGGAGAAGCGGTTAACCCTTAACGGCATTTACGAGTTCATTATGAAAAATTTCCCGTATTACCGGGAGAACAAGCAGGGGTGGCAGAATTCCATCAGACACAACCTGAGCTTGAACAAATGTTTTGTCAAAGTGCCCCGGCATTACGATGACCCCGGGAAGGGGAACTACTGGATGCTCGACCCCTCCAGCGACGACGTGTTCATTGGCGGCACGACGGGCAAACTTCGGCGGAGATCGACCACTTCTAGGGCGAAGCTGGCGTTTAAAAGGGGCGCGAGGCTTACTTCCACCGGACTGACATTTATGGATAGAGCTGGCTCTTTATATTGGCCCATGTCGCCTTTCCTCTCGCTCCACCATCCGAGGGCGAGCAGCGCGTTGAGTTACAACGGCACGTCGTCGGCTTACCCTAGTCACCCAATGTCCTATAGCACAATGTTGACTCAAAACAGTTTGGGGAACAATCACTCTTTCCCTGCCTCCAATGGCTTGACTGTTGACAGACTCGTGAATGGAGAGATTCCGTACGCCACACACCACCTCACAGCGGCCGCTTTGGCCGCCTCAGTGCCATGTGGGCTCTCCGTGCCCTGCTCCGGGACCTACTCTTTGAATCCGTGTTCAGTGAACCTACTGGCGGGCCAGACCAGTTACTTCTTCCCCCACGTCCCTCACCCATCCATGACCTCCCAGAGCAGCACGTCCATGAGCTCCCGGGCCGCCTCTTCCTCCTCCCCGCAAACGGCCTCCTCTCTCCCGTGTGACTCCTTAAGGCCTTCTCTACCTAGTTTTTCCTCCGGACTTTCCAGCGGACTTTCTGACTACTTCACACATCAGAATCAAGGGTCAACATCAAATCCACTTATACACTAACTAGAATCCACAGGATCAGACTGTAAGTGAACATTTTACACCAATTTACACTGTAATATATATAAATGAAAAAAATTAAGGAGAATGAACGGACAATGCAAGCCGAATTCCAGGTATTTTGTATTATTATTATTATTATTATTAATTATTATTATTATTCTGCATTTATTTCTGACTGTATACAAACGTCAAGTGTCGCGGAACTGTTTATTATTCCACTGTCAGCAACGTGCAATGTGACCAGAGTTAAAAAAAAAGGATTAAGCATAGTTTTTTTTTTTTTTTTTTTTGGAAAGGCAGTATGATTACTTTAGGATGTTTATTTAAATAGTGGTTACAGTTTTGTCTAATTTTAAATGTTAAAATATCTAATAGGTTACAGAACAACCTCCAGTCATCATGTTTGCAGTATTATCACGTCATGAGCGCACTGGCGGGGGTGAGATTTTTCACAAAAAAAAAAATTAACACAAAGGTTTATTTTCATTTTTAAATAAATGTTCTATAAGTGCACAACGCCCGTTCAAATCCGTGGCTCCTTGTTGTTTTGTTCTTTCAGTAATGCAGACTGAATAATGCATCTGCAGTGCATTTCATACATATATTAACAATACGGTTTCTTTGTAGACCAAAGAATGGGTATCAATCAACAAAATATAGTTTTTTTTCCAGTATTCATAACTTCACAGACAGTCCTGAAGGAGACAGACGTAATGAATGATTTTAGCTTGTGTTTGCATATTTACTGTATGTGGTCACCACCATGCAGGTCACATTCTTTTTGTAATTAGTGAAATGTCAATACCTGTTGTAATTATAGGTTAACTTTGCGAACGTGTAACCCGTGTTGAGTAAATGCCTCATAAAATATTGAGTGATTGTTTATGTCGTCTTTAAATTCCATGGTTGTGATTTTGTGGTCTTATGCCCGTGTTTGTCGCTTAAACTGTTAACCGAATAAAATAAAAAAAAGTAGGTTAAATACATTTATTACGAACATTTTGTCTTTTTTGGAGAGCTAGCCTAGCTGCCTGACGAGATGCTGATTAGCATGGCGTGTGTTTAATAAAACATTTAAGCGACAGTTTGCGGGTATATCCGAAGGCCCCGGCCTGCAATGTGTTGCAAACACAAACTTGCACATTTATTTTAGGAAAGGGGGACGAAAAAACGACGCACACAAAATATTTTGCAATGTTTTACTCTTTTAGCGGCGAGATAAAAAAAAACGAGCAAACAATGGCCGACGATATAAACTAGAATCTTATTAGGCTATATTAAACTACAGTAGGCCTAAATACCTACCTCAATAATGTGCCCGAACATCAAATTCTCCCATTTTTGGGGGTTACTTTATTCTATTTTGAAATATTTGTTGCGAAATACTTCGCCGTAGCTTATTACACATTTATTACAAGCGTCTCCTGGTTGTAGAGGTCATACAAAGCAATGCATAACGCCTGATAATCACTGTCAGCTCTTGTTTTTCAGCCAACAATAGAGTCATTAGTTGCAATAGCGCAGAGCAACAACTTAGCTTTCAACACTTGAAGTCCAGTAATTTGTTCATGTTTTTAAAAGAGACATTGTGCTAAATGTGCCCAACCGTAATGCAATAACCTCTGTGCTTTATACAATAGACCGGTGCAACTCAATATCTCCTCGCAAGATGTTATCGCTCAAATGTTAAACGGGGTGACCACTCAAAAACAAAAGTAAAAAAGGAGAGGTCAAAATTGCAAGCATATTTTATTCCTTATTAGAATTAATAATAACAATAATAATAAACGACAATTTAGCTTGGCGCACTTGCAAAATTCCTTTATGTTTTAAATGTCTCTTCCGCCCTTTGCTTTTGTTTACGCCTGAATATCGGTGCATGTATATTTATACAGATTTAAACGTAACAAGCTACTTCTACAAAATGTTTTAGCTCAAATTTTATTTCAGTTTTAATTATTTTAGCACGTCCTCTGCGCTTTTCTTGAACATTCGATACACCTTGTGATAATTACAAAGAGTTTAGGCGACAGCAGAGCTTGCATGTGGATGTTAAACGATGGTAGCATCACGAACAAAGCAATTTTTTTTTTAGTGGCAATCGATGACAGCAAAATTATTATCTTTGGGCAGTGACTGTTTCCCCTGAGTTTATTTAATTGGTTTGCGTCTGCTTCCGGTCAACAGCGTGAGTTTTCAGCCCACGAAGATTAACGACCTCTTTACCTGAAGCGCAGACGAGGCCTAGAATCGCACCAATAATTGAAATCTGCAAGGAATAATTGTCGGCTCGACGCTGTAGACCCCACGGTTAAGACGAATCGCTCGTGTTGAATCGCGCAGACGTTTATGCAGACTTAATGAAGCGACGCACTTGAAATAATAGTTATTTTTCCTTTGTGTCTTTTGACAAGATCTTGTAAGCAGGGTTTAGTCACGGGCTACACAAAAGGCGTGGTTTCTGCTTATTACCCCGAGGCACGGAGAGACTGTGGGGGGAACTGGGGACAGCACGCAAGCACATCAGCATCCTAATACCGCAGTATCCTGCTAAAAATAAAGTAGCCTTAAACAAAATAGCGAATCTAAAACCACGCACAGGCTAGCTACAATATTTTCCCCGATGCGTGCAAATCGCATATAAACAATGCGATGCGTTTTTATGCCACTGACCGACTATAAAGCATTTCGACATGTTCATGAAATGACACAGAAATAATTATTTGAGCTCTATGACTAAAGCGCTAACGCTGAAGTGCTACCTGGACGATCACCTAGGCTATTGCAATAGCCTAAACTGTCAAACCTGCTATGAATATTGCGACAGCTTGTGCTTAAATATTCCGTTCTGCTATTTGCACATGAAATTAATATATATATATATATATATATATATAAAAAAATCTTCCTTGGCGCCTTGCTTGGTATTAGTTGTCTTATAAAATGTGACTGTACAACCCTATGAAGAGGCCAGATTAGAATATGTGATGTGACTCAGAGTTTTAATGCTTATTCGCCAATTCGCGGATAACGGTGCGGTGAAACGGAGCTTTGACGAATCCGATCCAACTCTGAACCGTTAAAATGCTCGTAAAACGCAAAGGACGTTTCCTCTCTTCAAGTAACACGAGCCAGACGAGCCAGGCAGAGTGAGGGCGCTAGAATGACGCAGAACTGTGCTGACATTAACTTCGTATCTTTGCAAAATACATGGCCTCTCGTAAACTTAAGTTTTTCCCTGTGGCAAGACGAACTGTAATATCATTTACAAGCTGTGAAAAAAAAACCCCACAAGAGGTAATGCAAAAATGTGTTCCAGCTAAACAGCCTTCTGATTTAACAATCATATGCACAAAATACAAATAAATTGCGCCATTATTATTATTATTATTATTATTATTATTAAATCAATAAAGTAGTAACATCAAAACTAATACATTTTAACAAATTATCATTGTGCATAAATGAATATACAGAAATCACACACACTGACAGAGCAGTGAGTACAAATGTAGGTTATCGTGTCATTCAGCCATGGTTGGGGTTTTTTAATACACTTTTCCTTTAGCAATATGAAAGTAGATTTACTTTGCTGTTAGACCGAGCAGGCTAATCTTCTTTGTCTTGAATCGACGTGCTATTCCGGAAGAGGGTTTGTGGTATATCCCGATCTACATTGTAGTAAAATATTTGCTTAGTGAAAGAAAACATTCGACAGATCGTGAATAATCGTTTTAATGAGTGTGTGTGTGTAAAGCTCCCGACTCAGTGGAGCGAGCTGTCGAGTTAAACAAACAACTTGTATCGTGATGAAATCATATTGTTTCAAAGCGAACGCAGTTCTTCTAATTCATGATCTCTCTGGAATTCCATACAGAATCCCAGTCATTCCAGACGCTCTGAAACGGTCCTGGCGTTTTAAAGGCGTCGGGCTTTTATGACGAGCGGGTGATAAAGAAGCGTTTCGCATCAACATCGTAAATTAATATTTTTACACTTTTGACAAAATTATCTATCGAATTAGCACTGGCTAAAATACGACATTTAAGGTCTTTTTATCTGTTATAATATTATCAGACCGGGGCCCTTTGTGTACTTTGTGCGAAAAAAATAGCAAAAACGCTGTATGTGTGAAACTATGAGAAAGGTTACAGTCAGAAGAGCGCTATCACTCGTTTAAATCCTCGTGTGTTTTTTGGTCTAAATTGTAGACCTGCTTTACTACGGGTTTTAACCACAATGGGGCAAGTCTCCGCTGAAAGGCTATATTTGTGTTCCGGGTCGTTTGGACGTTAACCCCGACGGGACGAGCAGCCAAAATTAAGCAAGGTGCACCGTGTTTAGTCTAAGTGAAAAAAAAAAGTCGATTAGTGAAATGTTTTATTTTAATCACTAAACGGTTAACAAAAAAGTTGCATTTCTGAAGTTACGCTGTGTCCCCTGGCCTGTGCCTTCTCCCCAGCTCTCCGTTATTTCTACCTCTTTTTCTGTCTATATTACGCGTGCTAGTGAACATGAAATCATTTCTCCAAAAAAAACATCCTAAATTATATTTTATATCGCCTATGTTTTCCCGCGCATTAATCGATTGCTGTCTCAGCTGATCAGAAATGTCGTAAATTCACAATGTCAAAATAATCCCGTAAAACAGGGGGAAATGAAAGATTTCAGCTGGAGCACGCGCGGTTTCACCGTACCGTCCAAAGCGCTGTGGACAGATTTAATCATTTCCTGTCTGTTAAGATCGGCTATTATATGATTCATGCATGCACGTTTCTATTTATTTACTTATTTATTTAATTCATTTATTTTCCGCCATTGCAAAAGCGTTAAAACGCCAAAGGGCCATGCGCTGTTGAATGTTTCGTAGCCTATATCGTGCAGTTTTGACGCTGTTGCTGTGTTGCGCCTACATTTCCCCTCGGGTGCCATGTCTGTCTGTCTGTTTATCTATCTATCAAACGAATTATTTTACTATTAATTGTGACAGTGCGAGCTTTAACGTCGTTTGTTCTTTCTTATAACAGACCTCAAAGCCATTTTTGGAGAGTTGTGTGAGACATAAAAGACATGCGCTAAACCAATATGTTTAGTCTGGTGTATTTAGTCACAAGAAGGAAACACCACCTGGGATGCATGATGTAATAACATTCATTCAGGCTAATGAACAACAACTATATATATATATATATATATATATATATATATATATATATATATATATATATATATATATATATATATAAACAAAAATATTTATATTAGCATTATTACTCTAATTATTAGACCAATGCTATTTTGCCACAATGTTTTTGTCACTTTTATTACGTATTATTTATTTATTTTATTAAGTAGCCTAAACAAAGTTTTCTTTAGGTTTAAACGTTACCAACAGGTGCCAAAATTCTTCTTGTTACCTGACATCACTCCTTCAGTTGTAAAGCACTATCTATCAAAAGCAGCCTCGAGACAATGCGTGGAATCACAGCCCTCGTGCTCTCAAATTGCAGACTCCCAGTGCGGGTTGGGTGTCCGAAACGGAACCAACAGGCTTACAAAAAGGACTGCTGATTGTAATGAATTCCCACTCGCGCCTCTGAAACGGCTGATGGATTAATGTAACAAGCTCTTGTTTTTGATGTCACATCGGTGTGAGCTACTTGTTAATTTAGACATTATTCTCAAAGGTCTGTTTTTTTTTCTTCTGTTAACATATAGGCTCGTACTGCTATGTGTCACACTCACAGCGGTATTGTTGGGGAAATTCTGCTTATTTTAATAACCCAATAGTCAAAAATTATTTGCAGGTATATATATATATATATATATATATATATATATATATATATATATATATATATATATATATATGTGTGTGTGTGTGTGTGTGTGTGTGTGTGTGTGTGTGTGTGTGTATTTTAATTTGAGATTTCACAAGCGATACTGATTGTGTAAACACATAAACTCATGGGGTCTAATGAAGCCATTGTAACAAACTGGTCTGCTGAATCGTATAGATCCGGTTTCTGTTTCTTAAAGATGCTATAAAACCTACTGGGATCGAGGAGAACACAGTAACAAGAAAACGAAAAGTGAAAATAGGCGACACACAACGATAATAAACAGAGCAAAGCAACACAAATGATAATTATAATTATAATAATAGTAATAGCTTAATGATATTAATGCAGCGGTAGATCCTTGAGGATCTTCAATCCATCTTCGAAATGAACTTAGCAGGACAAAAGCAATGAAAATATTAAAAAGAAAGGAGTCGAGAAGGAGAAAAGAGAGAAAAGAACGAAGATTTGTCCGCTGTCAGTTTGGCCAATCGAGCACAGATGCATCTATTGATTCATTCGACTTCCGCCCTTGCTGGTGGACAACACGCCGTGGTGTCTAGAAATAGTCAATCTGGACGCAAAATCTATATCTGCACGAATCACATAAATGCTGTTATTATTATTATTATTTTAAAATCAACGTTTAGGCTGTTTTAGACAAACACCGAAGATGTTATGCTTGTATTTGAGTGGAGGCGGAGGAGGCCCAGAGGAGGATGGGCCTGGCCTTTAAGACGGTCCCATCATAAACACGCGTAGGTTGAGAAAGCCACAAAGCCTCGCCTTCGCCTCACTGTTTACAGACAACGTTGATTATTTCGTCCGATCTACGCCTGTGCGTTGTTTTTTGAACTATCTGGACGAGCTAATTCGACCGGTTCCTTCAGGAGAGAATGAAGATATTTTCCCTATTCCGTCTTTCGGGGTGAGGCAGGTTGTCTGTCAGTGAGGTATAGGCGACAGTCTGTCTACAAGCCGTAAGCTGATCTGCAGAGTGCTAGAGGAAAACGGGCAAGATTCCTGGCCTGCAAGCCGAGATATTGATCTACCTCAGCCACCTAAACAAAGCCTCACCTGTTTCCCTTGTCCATACTTTATTTTATGCAGTCTAATGCTTGTTTTGTTTGACATTTCTTTTATTTCCATGGATCCGAACTTTGATACACTTTTGGGAGTACTACATAAACACCGTGTTGTACCTGAACATCCAGATCTCACCGGCAGCATTAGAGACCACCCCTCTCTCCCGGTGCAGAAAATTGCTCCCCGTCGTCTTTACAGTTAGGCCCGAAAATAAAAGTTTTCATTCAGCAGCGCAGTGTCCAATAACATCCAACGCGAGATAAAACTAATTACTCCATTATGCCCCTAGAGTTAATGTTTCATAAATTGGATCCACTAAAAGCTCCTTTATTATTTATCAGGCTTCGCTTTGGGCTGCTTGTTAAACATATCAAGATTACTTTCTGATCTTGTACAACTATTCGTCTGCAATGGTGTCGCACAGATTCATTCATAGAGCCCCGCGCCCACCTCTTTTATCAGTGTGCCTCGAACACGGCGCTGCTGACAGACAGCCAACTTAACCAGAGAGGAAAACGGTGCCTCGGCTAATTTAATTCCTTTGTTAATTTCGGATGCAAATGCATGCGGATTTGTTAGAGCCATAATATTTTACAACATGTGCACGAGCGAGAATTTTTCATCAGATTTCATTTGAACGCGCACGGCCTATACGCAAATATAAGTGGGAACGAACAGGTGCCAGACGCTCGTGGCACGCGACGCATGCTTTGACATCTTAAACATTAACATTTGCGTCAGTGAAATATTACACATTAAGATATATATATATATATATATATATATATATATATATATATATATATATATATATATATATATATATATATATATATATACTAGTCATTTCTGGTTGTGTTTAATGTAAAAAATAATCAAGAGCTGACTTGGGCCTATTGTTCGCTAAATTAAAAGTTAAGCAGATGCTTTCTTTGTTGGTCATTTTTCACGTCCTTATCTATTTCGTGTTAAAAACGCGTAAACACAAAGCTAGCAAATTAGCTATGTTTTTTTTCAGTCGCTGCTTAAGTAACGGCGGCGTATTAGATCCTGATTGAACGCTATGCCAAACGCGGTAGCTGGAACAGCTCTTGATGATCGTCCTTACACCTGTGAAATACTATGAATGGACAGTGCTCTAAATGGTGGCTGTGGCATCGTTCCAAAGATAGCAGATAGATGTGGGTCATCCGTGCCCATCGACCATCTCGTCGGTGCAGGGGACACTTTTTATACTGATAAAAAAAAAAAAAAAAAAAAAGACTTTGGCCGCTCAACAAACAAGGCCAACTTCTCTATTGCCAGCCTGCAGGAGATTGTATACAGAAAGATGTGTTAAGATGTCCAATTGTTTGAGGATGTTACAGAGACAGGCCCAAAGGATTTGGGCACAAGGACTTGAGATGAGATTGCAAACCAATGGCGCTCTAATTTGTGAGGCATTGTTGACTGAGATCAAGGGGGAATTCCGCAGGACAGACCGGGAGGAAAGATGCCGAGATCTGAGGGAGCATGTGTGTCTATATAGGGTAGCTAGCTGAGCACACAGGGCTACCAACTACAAACTGGGGGTCTGTGGGTTTGATTCCCCAGTGGGGCACCAAAGAGAATGAATGGGCAACAGAAGGGTCCTAGTGTATAGTACTGCCGTTGTGCACCTGAGCAAAGCACTTAACCCCAAGTTGAGTGCTGCATCATGTTACTCTGGTCCCCTTAACCCCTCCTCCATCCAGGGCACCGCCGCAAAAGAGAAACTGTTCTCTAAGAGTTTTCCCAGGTTAAATAAAGGTATAAGGGGGAAATGGGAGTATTGATATTGTGAGAAAATCTGGCTGTTTGCTTTGAGGTGCAAGAGATATTCTTTTGAAGAAACAATAATGCCAGTATTAAGCGCTGCGAGGCTCCGGGTAAACAAGAATCTGCGCTGCTTCTTTTTTTTTTTTTAAAGTTCAACTTTACTCGGTGTACACGTAAACCGGATCGCGACGTATTCGGTTTGAAGTTTTATATAAATCGGGTCGTCCGAGTGAGTTTGGGAATTAGAGGCCGGGAGGAAATAAGGGTGTTTAAGGTGCCTCCTATTGACCTCAAGTCTGTCCCTCTGATGCTCTGTGCACAAGCCCGTGACTTGTTGAATAGTTTTCACTATTCATCCTCGTCAGAGTGACTGCACTTCAAGGAGGACCTGAGGAAGGGAGGGAAACAAAAAAAAGAAGAAGAAGAGATTAAGTCACACATATTATTTCGAACGTGACTATTATGAAGACGTCGAGAGTGGCATATGGTCATCCACTCCGGACACAAATGTGGAATCGTAGTACTAAAAATACAAATTTCAATGCAGCCACCCATTAATGTTAAGCTGTGAAAACGTGCAAATGCTTATTCAGTAATTACATGAATAAATATTACACCGGTTGTGGAGATACATTTAGCGTGTGCATTGTGTCAGATACAGTGAAGGACTTGAATTAGCTTCAGGTTAAATATTTTTGGTATCCTCGGCAGAAAATTATTGCACATCATCAGGAATCATTATCATCAGTAAAATTCTAAATGATGTGATCGTAATTCAGCAGTGCAGAAAAACACTGCATTATTTGGCGATAAATATTATAACTAGCTTAAGGTTCGCAGTTATTTTATAATACAAAGCAGACCTTTGAAAACGTTATTTGTTGCTTACAAACAGAACGTACCAATTTTACAACAAAATAACAAAATAAAAAGACGGCGATTAAATGCCCCTTTATTTATTTTAGTTAGAGAAAACTGCAAAACAGAAATAATAAACTTCTTTCATTATTAGGAAAGAAAATCTATGATTAGTTTTATCCATCAATCCATTGACCGTAAACGTTTTTGTCTACATCGACTTGTTGCACTATATCTACTATTGAGAGTCAAATGAAATTTCTGATCAAAATATTTTGTGTACTTAATAAACGCCCAGTTTCATTTAAATTCTGTTTGTTTGTCTGCACTTTATTATCCACATTTATAAATGTACAGATGTTGAAGATGTTTCCCTGTGCTTCCCCTGTTCCTACGTTTGCTATTGTCAATATGCTCTCGGTATCGTTTCAGCAGCGTATGTTTTTCTTTTCTTTTCTTTTTTTATTATAAGGTAAATTTAGCCATATTACAGTTATCTTGCCTTATGATGAATGATCTGGCATCTGTTAGTGTTACTGTGTCACCATTTCTTTTAGTGCCAAAGAGGCAGGGGAGGGGGGGGGGGGATAGAGGGATGTGCATAAATTGAAAAGAGAAATAACAGTCTTAAATTTGTCATTGTCTTCCTCCTAGATGTCTGGCAGTGTGTGCTGCAGTAGCCTGAATCCACCCTGTGATGCGTTACTCACCCATGCTGAGAATGTTTACAGTTGTAATCAAGGTCCATGTAACTTGTTTGTGAAATGTTTTGCCTTTATGTTTTAGAGGTGCTATACAATTTGCAAATAGTAGGGCATGAAGTCACAGTTTGATTAAATTGCTGTCAGTACAAAAAAGAAAGAAAAAGAAAACAGAAGCATTGTGCAAAACCTAGACTGTTATTTTGCATCTCTTTATAGAAGGAGTTTCAATTTTCTCCCTTTAGACAATCTTATTATTTAAATTAAAATAGAAAAAAAAAGAAACCATGGCATTGTACAACAATTTGCTTTGCATATGAAGAACTGTATATTTGCTATATTTTGCAAGCAATGTTTTGTGACATTTTGTTTGTTGTCAAGACAGTATTCCCCTGTTGCTAATGTTTTTGCTGTAAAGGAGGAAACATGCTGATCTACTGTGACCCAGTAAATTGTTACTTTGAGAGATAAAAACATATCTGTTGTCGTTGATTCCTTTGGGGAAAGCAGTCTTTGCACGACCACCGAAGCTTCTAGATGTCTGTGTTTCCTGAAATGTTTCCCAACATTTGGCCAGTTTGCTGACAAAAATGAGACGGATGCCTAAATAATATCAGATTTGTGTGTGTGTTTGCGTTTGGCAGCTCGCACAAGTAAGGAAACCTTGCAAAGGTCCCCTTAGACGCACACATATACACGCGAGGAATGCAACGGATCAGTGTCACGGCAG
Organism: Puntigrus tetrazona; assembly: GCF_018831695.1. Lineage (NCBI taxonomy): Eukaryota > Metazoa > Chordata > Actinopteri > Cypriniformes > Cyprinidae > Puntigrus > Puntigrus tetrazona. Next base: position 11,014,261 of record NC_056715.1, on the reverse strand, counting down.
CTATTTTAATTGAGAGATCTCATGCATTTATTGAAAAATGTTTATTTTTATCGAGTCATGGCGCATTTCCTCCATGTGATATGAGAGGTTTAAGTTTGCACACTTTCAACACCCAAAGGCTTCGCTCACTGTAGACATTACAGGTCTCCAGAGATATCATCTTGAGGGTGTATTTTATTGTCTACGGTTTTGAAAAGTAAACAACACATGTCTCACTGAAAGACAACTAATACATCATGAAGGAGATAATGAGGGTTTGCGTTGCTTTCTTAGGTGAGAAAACATCATAATGGAAAAGTGTGAAAAAACAGTTATGCTTCAGAATGTAAATATATATATATATATATATATATATATATATATATATATATATATATATATATATATATATAAAATACATATGATCCAATTGTGTGTTATTGTAAATAACTATTATTTATATAGAAAATGTTATGGTACAGTGTCCATTTTGTATTGCAAATCCCTTTTGAGGAGGGCTATGGCTTTATTGTGAGGGATTATGGTAGGGCAGGGTTGGTTGTACGTTTAGTTTTATAGAAAATATCATTATAGATGTAACAGAAATGAATAACAGATGTAATAATAGGTATTATTAAGGTATAATGTACGTAAAACATGTTGTTATACAAGAAATGCACTAATAGTATCAAATAGTAGTGTATATAGTATTAAATGAGATGCAGCAGTTAATATTTATGATATGAACACACATCATTTTTGATGCATTGAATCGCCTTATAAATAAACAAATCCTTAAAACGTCTACATATAACAATAGCTTTCATTCATTGACTTAAAATAAAAACAAATAATAAAGATAATAACGATGCTGTATTTTTACAATAATGTTGTCAATTATTATTTGTATAATCTACATTGTGTTTAGGCACATCTATCTATCCGTCTTATTAAAATCCTTTCAAAAAGCATCGCACTTCAGTTCGTGGAGGAGCAATTAAAATAACCCAACAGCGTAACAAACGCAACGGGCTGATTCTCTGAATGAGCGAGGACACGATCGTGGAGGCATCGGAAGGGAGCAGCTATGCCGTATGTGTTGCTTTTTTTTTTTTTTTTTTTTTTTTTTTTTCTCCAGTCAATAAACAGTCGCAGTCATCGCCACCAAGTTCGTCACAGAGACTCGGAGCCCGAGCCTCAGTCGCACAACGGCCCGCGCGCGCGCTCTTCTCTCCCCTCGCGCAACAAACAAAAATACCTCTCTCCTCGTTACCCATGCTGCGACGCTCTCTGATCATCTGAGAAAATAAAAGAGATGCGGACGTTCATTCCGGCCCTCTAGGTGGGCGGAACACGGAACCCAAGCTGCCCTTGCCACCAATTTCACAGAGCAATTATCTAGTTGGATTCATGGGAGTTTACTAAACAAACGGCAGCCCCGCTGCGCCCCTCTCAGGCTGCGGCCCAGATCAATCCCGCGTCACAAAGCGCCATCGACGATCAGCCTGCCTACGCTCTCATCACCTATACGTATCGATCATTTTCGTTTCTCAAAACAGGTGTCCATTTTATGCATGTGTTACATCCACGATGCGCATCTTATTAGCCCTAATTACTCACCCGAACGGTTCTGATCCGTGCCGATCCGTGGCCGTGCTGCTGTTGTTTATAGCAATTATGATTCATATTCTTTTGCCTCGCTTTTAAATAAACAACACCGACAGTCTGTCATCCTCAGACCAGGCAATTGGACCCGTACGACTATTAGGGCAGATACGGCTCCGGAGCTCAAAAAAATCAATGCCACCGTGATTAGACCGATGACAGCAAATTCACAGCTTCAACCGAGAGTGTTCAGGAAGAGACGAGGTGTATGGCAAATAAGTCGCACTTGTCTGCACACAAAGGAAAAAAAAATCCCCCGTCTTTGTTTATAAGGTGTAAAAATCCGGAATGATTGCAGGGTACCGAGGACAGTCGGGCTGTTTTGTCGCCAGCGTTTTATGAAAAATAGTTTTGACAATTTTCGAAGCAATTGCGCATCGAGTCGCTGAACGGGCCCGCATTTGCCGACAGGTTCGGTTTCATCGACCTCGGGCAACGAACACAGCAAAATAAAGACAGAAAGAAGAAAGGAAAGAAGATTGCTATTTTAGCTTGTGATAAAACAGAACATTCGTGAAAAACGGACACTGCGAGTGAAAGACTATTGTGAAAATATAGCCCTCTCTGGGTACGTCCCAATCGCTCATGGGCGCCTTGCCAAGTGAACTGGCATCCGAGTCACCTGAATTCACTGACAGGCCTATAGTTTCTATGTGCTAGACGCGAGTGTTAAAGTTAGTCTATGTGATTGGGCGAATTCCAATCGAAAATGAGCATCGTGCCCTACTCACTTAAAAGGGCAGATCACTTTAAGTGAGTGGTACACTTAAGGGAGCACTTAAGGATACACACCAAAACACACGTCACTACCTACCTGCTTGTTTATTAATTGTTTGTTTTTACTTACTCTTTTTTCTAAAAAAAAATATATATATTACCATGATCACATCATAACTTAATATTGAACTTAGGCTAAACTATTCATTTTGCGTTATAATTTCTTCGCGCCAGTAGCCTCCTTTAAATTCCCTTTTTTTTCTTTTTTTTTTTTGCAGCGCTTAATAAAAACACATGTAGCCTATGAAATGCATCCCCATAAAGTAACACCTCGATAAATGTTTGAAAAAAATGAACGCGTCCCCCGGAATCACGTGATCATAAAAGAATTCCGTAAGTTACAACGGAATGCGCGCCACGGCGGATTTGTGTCCTACGTGTAAGGATTCATTTGCTCGCTTTCGCTTGGAAGCACCTTTCAAAAGCTTCCTCTTCGGGCTGTGGCCTTGGAGGGCGTAAAAAAAATGCCCAAATAAACCCTCCACGCTCGTTTTTAAATACACTATTAGCCTTCGCGTAGCCTATTAGAACGTATGGGTTTAGAGTGGCCTATGATTATATTAATCAAGAGTTCGATGACGCTGCGAAGGCATTCCAAAATTTAGTCACGTGGACCATTTCAGTCAGACGCAGTGCGCGCGGAAGGAGCAGCCTAGTGAACACTGCTTAGGGACCTTGTAAATTGCCAAGCAGAGAGTGCAGGCCCCGTCTGCTCGTCTATAAGCCTTTTCTAAAATTGACAATGGTTTGATAATTTCGATAAACCGTTTGTGTTACCCCTAATATGTCAAACACAACTGTTTTTTTTTTCGCGCCGTTTTCAGTTTGTCACTGCGCGCGGCGGAGACACACGCGGCTTAAAAGATCGGTTATAATTGCCGGCGCGTTTAAGCGTTCGCAGCGCGGAGACAGACCTTTGTTTACTAATTGCGGCAGTTATGTTTGTTTGGAGAGTTTTGAGGAAAGAAAATGGAAAGTCTCTGACTGCTGATCTTTACCACACAGTCCAAGATCAATCACATTCCGCGAATGGATATTATTAAACAGCATGGGGTGGCTGAGGCGCGAGGCACGGGGCCGTCAGGAGTGCAGGGCTACGAAGCGGCTCCTCTCCCGCGCTGCAACAGGGCAATTGTTGACACGCTTTTTCCTGCCAATCTGCAGCTCTCCTCCGAACGCGGCTGCCATGGCAACCTGCTCTTACCCGTCGCGGCAGCTGGCAGCCCCTCACTTACGAAGTTGCGCGCGCTCCCAATGATTGTCGACTCACGGAAAACGAGGGAGAGCTGCTTTCCACTGAACCGGATTTTGTCGTGGTCGGCTGAAATAGAAATAGCCTTACACCACTGCTATTTCAGTTGGCGAGACGTACAGCGACAAGAGTCGAACCCGGCTGCCGCATTACGAGCTGAGGAATTTGTTCCGGCAGTTTCGAGTCAGGTGCGCGCGCGTAAAACGGGTTCGTCCCTTGTCTCTGTCGCCTGGAACATAGAAACAACAACAGCAATTCGTTTTGAAACACCGTGCATATTTTCTTTACCAAGGTTTAACCCCTTGCGAAAACAAACAGGGTCGGCTTACTATAGTTACGCCACTATAACCACAAATTAGCCGCGGTTTTGCGACACTTACCATAACCGTGGTGTGTGTAGTAAAACTGTGCACCAAAAACACGGTTACTACAATTGAAACCATGGTTCATTTTCATAAGTGTTGTGAGTATTAAGGAGATGTGTTTCAGTGACTATAAACCAATGTCTTCTGATCATATTAAACTCCATTTAATATTCATCTTTCCTTCCTTCACAGACATTGGGAACACCAACACATCCCCCCACCCCAACCCCACCCCCAATTCATGGTGCGGTCAATCAACATGAGTTCTTCCTGAACTTTTACCTCATCCCGGAGACACACGCGTGCTTTCCCAATGAACCTGTCCTGTCTTTTTATCTGCAAATGTACACAACGGTCTCCCTCCATTGTACATCTTTCTAACACGGAGCGGCTAAACTACACACACCACCTCCTCACACGCCGAATGTGTTCGGGAGACACAAAGACTAGCCTCTCTCTTCTCATTATCTTAATCTACTGCTTTCACCTGTGCCCAGCTCCAGCAGGAACACTCTCATATATCGACCTGCTGGCCACAAAGAGCCGCCGCTCCACCGCTAAAGCCCGGTAAGCGATACCTCAGGGTGTCATACTGAAAATTAGGCTTGGATTCAACCAGGGAGTCTTGCGAGACCACAGGAGGAGTCTTTATTCAAAGCAGATGTGCCGGAGAACACGAGGGCCCGCGCAACGTGCGTCTGTTTTCAGACGGCTGATCTGCGGGTAGCAGAGACAAATAATGAATCAAATGCGCTTGGAGTTTTTGTGAGGTCACGGGGGGGAGGGAGGGAGGGGGTTCGCCGAGTTTGGGTCCGGGTCGGATGGGAGACACGTGGCAAGTGGAGCATTATCAAAGCTTTGAACGCATTTTTATGTGAGCCGATGCTGTGTCGTCTGCAATTACTGCAGAGCCTTTTGCTGCAAACACGCAAGAAGCACCTGCAACCGCGGTAACAAAGCACCTGTGCAGTTATCATGCGATGACAATCATAAGCTGCACGTAATGGAAGGAGGGACCAGTATGTCACAAAGACCACTAATGGAATAACATCAGTAAGAATAGTGTACATCTGTCATTCAGCCACTGAAATACATCTGATTAGAGAGTAATTAAGTGACCTGCAAAGCCCTATGTGACAGATTAATACATACCTGACATCGCGAGGGCAAAAGTTTTAGCACGAGTGTCTGTACCGACGGGAATATTTATGAAAACTGAAGACACCACTGACAGCCACACTTAGGCCTGCTATTACCAACTGTAAGAATATGAACAGACCAAACAAGCAACAATAGCCTGTAATTGAAAAAAAAAAAAATTGTGCATCCCACCAGAGGACAAAATTAATGTTTTGAGCTTTCTTCTCAAAGCATTTGTCTTAAATCAGTTGAGTCAGCCTCTAATTACGGGAAATCTAGAAACAACCGATATAATGGGCTACCTAAAAATAACGGGCCTCGTCTGCAGACGGAGCATTTGAAAAGTTGTCCAACATGTTTCGGTTTCCAAGAACCCGTTCTTGCTTTGTAGTTGTAAGAAAAAGCATTGTGAATGACGGCTTTATCTTTTCATGCAGTGTTGCAGTACGTAAACAATTGCGATGTCTCAGACGCTATCATTTAAGAAGAATGTTGCGTTTATGTAAATATGGTTAATATAAATATCCTGATGAATCATAACAGCGTGTATTGTAATTTGCCAGGGGTTAACAGGTGATTTAGAAGAGCTTTGTATTTGTTGTATATACTTGCTGTAAATAAAATGTGAGGTTATCTCTGTTTAACCTTTTTCTTTACCCAGAATAAAAATCTAAGAACAGGAGCAAAAATTAAGTTTAAACAAACTTTATTCATACTGATGGTTCATGACAGACTTGTTCCGATCAGCAGGCATTCAGCAGCTTCAAACCTTTTGGGACGCACTCACAAATAATTCACAATGTTTATCTTACGTTGGCATATAGAGATAAAGTGTACAAAAAAACAAATAAAGTGTACAAATGAAGTGTAAATCCACTTCCTATCACTAATTAATGCTGTCAAACGATTAATCACATCCGAAATACAAGTTTTTGTTTACATTTATGCATGTGTAGGGTGTATATTTTTTATTTATATTTAACACACACACAAAGTATATATATTTTAAATATATACACGCATATACATTTGTTTTGTTATATATATATATATATATATATATATATATATATATATATATATATATATATATATAAATATACAATTTTTAAATATATACACATGCATATATATACACACATATATATATATATATATATATATATATATATATATATATATATATATATATGTATGTATGCAGTGCATATATTTTGTGATTAATTGTTTGACAGCACTAATATAAATAATAAAAAAATACAAATATAAAACAGAATTCAATTATATAATAACATTATTGAAATAGAATTTATTACACCCTAAAGCCATTCCAAATCAGCATGACATTTATCCTTCTGCAGAAAATTTGATATGTGATACGTATGTATTTATGTCCACAAAACTGTTTGGTTAACAACATTCTTCAAAATATCTTCTTTTATCTTCCACTGAAGTTTGTAATGACATGAGGGTAAGTAAATGATTTTATTTGGACGAAACGTTCCCTTAAGGTTTATTATTAGTCAGTATTAATTGTATCAGCACAGTTTATGCTGAAGTGCATTGCAGATTTTTCTTTATTGCTCTTCTACAAACACTTCATTGTAAGAATAATAATATTTATCTGTTTCAACCTTTGCGAAACTCATCTTGAAAGTATGAGTTTCATTGTTATGCAACTAAGCGATGTTATGGGACTGCGGAATGTAGTGTTAATTTTCTTTTAATTATTTACATACTCGTCCTCTGTAGTTCATGCACTAATTCTGTTAGTTTAATAAATATTGTGCATGGTCATTGAGGCAATGCATCTCTTCGGTGATGCTCCGCACGCACACACAAAACTGCTCACAAACTCTCCAGGCTCACAGATGTGCTTTTAGGTAGATGTCCAAATTCGTCTTGCTCTTTTGCCACAGATAAGGTGGTCGGAAAGGGCGATATTCGAGCAGTTTTATGTCCTGGGGCTCATGTCCCTTACAGCTTGCACGAGTGGTGTATCACTGACCACTCAAATGGTTGCCCCAACTGACCTGGGAACAGCTGTGAGATAAAGATATCACTGACAGATTGCTTTCTCCATTAGTGTAATCCACCAGGTATTGAAGCAAACAATGCTTGAGAAAGATCGTAGATGAGATCATAATGCAAGTTCTATTGAAGATTTATGTAATGCTAATGCTAATTAGACCTGTTGTTTCACAAGGCGTTGGGCTTTCTGCTCTTTTTACATATTTTAACAGCTCTAAGAGATATGAATTTTGCTCAAAAAAACCCCACTTTGCTCGTGGTCGTTTACTTTCTCCTTTTTTTTATTCCCATGTTCCCCAGCAGACCAGAGTCACTTTTTACTTGGGAAAAGTGTGATGTGAGGCATTATTCTTAATTCAGAAGTACCTTGAGGATCCTTTGTAAGAGGAATATGTTTTGTTATTTTACAGGACTGTTAAAGACATTTTGCTTTGTTACACTCCATTTTACAGGTTTCACACGGCGAAGGAGGGCATACATTAGCATCGTTTAAGCCTTTAAAACTGTCACGAATTGCAGGAGAGTGATGAGAATTTCTTTCGCGCTGAAAGATGTCATTTTACAATGTTTTAGAAGTCAAAGATCTGAAACGGCGCGCTGTTAACCAGAGCGGAAATTAGCTTACAAGTATTAGGACAATAGTAGTAGCTGAACAATCGAGCAGTTTGTTAAGTGGAATAGATTTTCTTGCTCTCTCAAAGTGCTTAAGAATTGTTTGTGGTTGATATTTTTTCCTGGGGGAGTTGCTTGTGAGCAGTCAAACATACATAACATTATCATGCAGATACGGTGTGGAGAGATAAAGCGTTTTGTAATGTTCAGTCAATAGTATAAAAGCATTTGAATCATTCTAGATATATAAAAATGACTGTAGCCATGTAACAGGTAATTTATGACTCTACAATTCAAGTTGTTCTGGTTAAATGTCAGTATTATTATTATAGTCGTTGTTATGTTTCACTTTATTATTTCAAATTTCTCGAGTCATTCTAAAAGGTGAATTTCATTTCTCATCAAGTTTCCTTTATTGATAAGAAATCGGTGGTGCGTATAAAAAAAACAATGAATGAATAAAATGCTAAATAAATCAATTATATGAACTTATTGGACTGTGTACGGTGAACACAAATAGATCTTCCACCAAAATGTTTATCTAATCCAGAGCTGTTATTGTTACTATTTTGCTCTGGATGAGCTTCGATCGACTCATTTACTTTTCTACAAAAAGACAAACACGTTTTTTTTTTTTTTTTGCATTCAAAGTTATTTTGCCCAGTTTCACATCTAAACACAGACTGGACTTCGTTGCAATGGATGGATCAACTTTAGCCTTAGAAGCCAGATGTTATATACAAGGCAATGAAGAATGAGGACCTTCTGGATTGGCTGATTGGAGAGGTGAAGAGTGTGAGGGTGACAAAGTCCAGCAAGAACACAGAGTAGGTGAAAAATCCCAGCTGGATGATACCTTAATAGTCTTCTTTATTTATTTTTGCACAGAAATGGGGAAATTCATTGTAGCTCGAAGTTACAATTAGGATGATGGTCAGATTTTGAGCTCGAACGGTTGGGGGCAGACCTTTTGGGTTTAAACATCACAGAGAGGCCAGGCGCAGTGTTGTTAACCATTCTGTCCTCAACGTGCACTTTTAGCATAAACACTGATGGAAAAAAACACTGAAAGGGCACACCTGGGGCAGCGCGAGGTTTGGACTTCAGGCTGACGCTGAGCAAGAAGAAGTTTTGAAAGAAAAGAAGGAGAGTAAAGTGAGATATTGCTCTCTAATTATTTGAACAAGTGGCTGTTGATAGAGAAGAGCGGGCTGGGGGCTGGACTGTGCTTGAGAGTATTAGTTTGAAATCCCACAGGAGGAATTTATCATGCAACAGAAGAAGGATGATACCAAACATTGCAAAACATTGTTACTTGTGATAAAGTAATGAATGAAGAAGACAGGGTCAAGAGAGTTAAAGCACAGACTATTCTGAGATCAGGCGAAAAATATTTAGGCAATTATTCGCAATTATGATGACACCGCTCCAAATTCACCAAGGACAAGAGCTTCTAGAGAATTAGCTTTTAAAAAAAGCACAAAATAGAAATGATATCCAAGCTAGTAAGAATATAGTGTATTATGTGTCACGGTTTCTACAAAAGTATTAGGCAGCGCAAATGTTTTCAGCATTGATTCACGAAGAATTGTGAGACACTGAAGGACACTTAAGTTACATTTTAAAATATATTGAAATTGTGTAGAAATATTTGTATTTAACTGTATTTGTACATATTGAAACCAGCAAGAAAGAAACCTCTACACAAAATATTTAAAGCATTAAGATAAATATTAAATAAAATTTTTACCGTGTGCTACATGAGAAAAATGTATCTTCATTCTTAGAGTAACAAAAAACATGAAAGATGTTTTCAGCTTTTTTGTCACACTATATATATATATATATATATATATATATATATATATATATATAGAAACACTCTTACCATATTTATCCTAACAACTCTAAACAAGCAGAATAGGAGCAAAGACTGAAACCTGATCAGAAAGCAAAACAAACTTTAAATGGACAAATGGCCATAATACTTGTATTAGACAGCGTCTTGGGCTTTTTATCTGGAGCTGAAATATTGCTAATGATTCCTCCTGATGTTTGTTTTCATTGATCAGAGCTCATTGGTCTGAGTGGTTTGGTATGAATTCCAGCTCCATTTGCATTGCTCTCTCCGTGGTGGGCTTTGAGACACTGTGTTTATTAGGTCGTAATTAGATTCTCTACTGTATTCTAAGAAACTCCTTTTATGAACTCTTTTTTCAAAACAGTTTTGCATTGATTTCTCCCCCACAGTTTATCATTCACGGAGCGGTCCTTTGGGACAGCTGAACTCCAGTTCTAAAAGCAAAGCAGCAAATTCATGAAATATGTCTTTACGGAGCCCACAAAACACCTTACGGCATATTATTCATCGCTTTGTATTCCTCTAAGAATTCGGTCTAAATGTAAAACGCGGTCATATACACTTTTGGTGTGTTTTTTTTTAAGAGTAGAGAGAATTAAGTCACATGTAATTAATGTTTCCCTGTTGCACTCTGTCTCTTTCCTCACAGCATTTCAGCAGCGTGAATCATCTTAATGAATCGAGGCAACAGAAGCATGGACTGCATAAATTGACACTAGAGTGGTGTGCCCAATATCACCCTGCCCCCGTGGGAGCTGGGAGGATGAGTGTGTGCTATTTTCCATTTTTAATATTTGCACACATTTTTTTTATCCTGAAAATAACAATCCCCAGTTTGTGCGCACACATTCGGTATGACAGGGAAGAAACTGTTACCTAGTTGTTTGGAAGGTGATTCCCAGCAGAGTGTTCGAAAAGTTTTAATCTCAACTGTGCCAGAATATTCAATTATCTCCAATATCACTATTTTCAAGAGGTTTACCGATCCTATAAACCAGCGTCGCTGACCAAATTTCTCCAGGACAAGGAAAAGCAGTTCTCCGTTGATTTGTTTCATGAAAAACCACCTACTGTTCATCAATTTGTATCGAAATCGTAATGTCGGTGATGTTAAAAATCGAATAATTAGCCTCTTAACTCTTCTAAAGTGAACATTTCAGTTGCATATGCTATATTCAGCCCTGCTGACAGGGGAAACCAGGAGGTAAAAAATTAATAGCCTCTCTGGAGATGTCCCCTCACCACAACAAGCTGGAGTTATTTAGTGGTTAGCGTCTGAATATGACAGCAGTGAACTGCCTTACAACTTGAGCCAAGAACACATTCACACTTCAAATCTTACAAAATCAGGATCTATGCCTCTCCTCTCTCTTTCCCACAGTCCACACTCTCTCTGCTTTTGAAGACAAGACATCACCCGCTCTTTCAGCCTTCAACACATCTTTCCGGTCACCGCATCACATCGCTTGCCTCACTTGTTTGACCTGTCAATCTAGATAGGTGTTTTGGCAACACTCCTGATGCTATAGCCGTATGGATCCACCTTCTTGGACGGGGGGACAAGACTTCAAATGTCCAGTAAAAGACAGCACAAAAATAACAAACACACATCGCTGTTCTGAGGGAAACAACTCTGCAACGACTCGCAAGACGCGAACGTTAATAAAAAAAATAAAAAAAAGACAATTAAAATGATAACACTCAGTGTCAAGCGTACTAATGTAAAGCAAAGCAAGTGCGGTGACACAAAATATGGGCTCGCATTAAATATGTGCATATCATAAGCTTGATGTGAGTTTTCTCCCATTATATTTAATTGTTCTTATGTAGGCTTTGAAAAAGTAATTAAATGCATTTTTTAAAAGGTTAGGAATTTACCACATCGCGTGAGCTCACGCAAAACAGGTCTGGGATTATTAAAATAAACAATTTCAGTGACAAATCAAATATGAAGTTTAGGCAAATTAAATCTTTTAAAGCAAGTTAATTGAATTTTCATACTAACTTTAATTGTTATTTGGCTTCAATTTAGTAAATTGTGATTTGATTTACAATAGGATATTAACCTATAATGCATTTACTATTTTCAAATATTGAAATGTCATCAGTAAAATCAAAGTGCAGAAAAAAATAAATTATATATGTGTGTGTGTGGGGGGGTGGGTTTATATAGCACATGGCACCTTTACAGACTGGGAGAGCTTTGTATAGCCTTCCTCATTACAGGAGGAATAGGGTGAGAGGTGTTCTGTTGGCTTTTGGAAGCAACCAAGAAGAAGAAAGAGAAAACTAATTTACACTCCTCCACAGCTTGAGGATTCCTTTCATTTTGGGAAGAGTGAGGGCAACGAGGTGGGACGACGGCGTGATCCAAACTACCAACCCTTTGCACTCGGATGGGACGCTTCCTATACGATTGGTCCATTTTGTTTGTAAATTGGTTCATTTCTAGTTAATTGCTGTTAACACAGGAGGAACGAGTGGCTTAAGAGGGCTTGACCTACGGGGGTAAAGGCTGGCCCGATGAATGTGTGACGTTTTTCTTACCTGCATTGTCTAGGTCAGGAGGGGAGGGAAGGGCAGACGGGAGCTTTGTTGGCTTTGTGTGTGTGAGAGGGACCCTGTCATTCAGGGCCACGGAGCAGCCAAGGTCTAAGCCCATCCACCCTGAGTACGGAAGAAAAGGACAGAGAGAGCCGAGGATGGATCTACTCCAATGAGCTCACACACTTCCCTCAAGGAGGCAGTCTTTCCCCCCACCTCTCTAGAATGGCTTGAGGGCACTAGCCCTATCTATGCCTCTCACTTTTCAATTCCTTCTGTGCTCATTAGCAAAGCCATGATGGCAAATCCCACAAATCCCTCCTTTAAGCATGTGATAGAATGGATCGCTCTCTCCCCACTCCCAAGAACTTAAAGGGCCAGTTTTGAAGGGACAGACTTAAATGAACTCAAAAAATATATTTTTGCCCATACATTTAAAGTTAATGGGGTAAGAAACAATGTAAGACCTCTCTGAAATGTATTACTGTATGGACAAAAAATTAAATAACTATAAATACCAGTAAGTACAATAATAACAATAATATATATAACAAAACAAAACAAATAGAACATTTTGAGAATTAAAAATAACTTAAATATTCAATAGCAGAACTGTTTGCAGCATTTATAATAAGAAATGTTTAATAAGCATATTAGAATGATTTCTGAAGGATAATGTGACACTGAAGGATGATGTAATGGCTGCTTTCTTATAAATTAGAAAACAATTCTTTGTATTTTTGTATTCTTTATAATAATATTTTACAATATGACTGTTTTTCTCTATTTCCTCTATTACACCCATGCATATATATATATATATATATATATATATATATATATATATATATATATATATATATATATATATATATATATATATATATAAATTTTAAGAGATGGAAATATTTTCAAAATATAAATATATGTATGCACATAGTAAATACAGAGTACAGACATAAGTAAATAAAAACCTTTGTTTTAGATGTGATTAATCATGATTACTAATAATAAAATTATATTACAAGCATCCATTTTATTTTTGGATGAACTATCCCTTTAAAAATAAGATTAATGATTCTCTTAACATCTTGAAATGAACAGTAAATCCATACTTCTAAATCCTAAATTCGGGTATCTTCACAACTTTGCAGAGGTTTTGCATGCATGCAGCTACACTGACAAAGACCTGAAGAGAACAAGCACATTTGTGGGGAAACACGAGCGTGTCTGTCCACACACAGACGATTACTGTGAGCGGCAGAGATTGACACATCCTCCTCAAACATCACAAATCAGCAGAATGAACACGGCGCAGGTAAGATGTTGTACCCTCAGGAGAAAATAACTGGCGGCTCATTATAATTGTCCCAGCAGAGAGTCAAAGGCTGGCCTTATTCCCTCAGGTCTCACTGAGAAATACAGTATCTGATCAGAAGAGAGCACCTGGTCCCCTCTTTAACCTCAGAGAACAGAATACCGTGCCCACAAAGTGCTGTTTTATGTTTTAGTGTCACTGTCCATATGCTCGAAAGCTTGTGTTTGTTGAAGGCTTGCGGTACCATGCACGGATAGACTTAAGAATTAACATGTATGTTTTAACCTAAAAATAAAAATGACAGGAAAAAAAAAAAGAGAACAAAAAGAAATGCAAATGATCTTGAAAATCCATTATGTGTTTTTTTGCTGGGACTTCAAATCACATCCAATAAGTGCATGCAAAATACAAGCTGTGGCAAAACACCCCACATTTGGCAGCATAAAGCTTAAGGGATTGTTCGCACACATCATGTTATCTTAGTTTTTGTTTTGAAAAGTAAAATGGTTTCACAGCTATGGTTGGTTTCATAGCAGTCCAGATTACCGGCTTGAAATATAAACAAAAAATTCCTTTCAGTATTACTACAGTGTCCGACTGTTTGTGTTGAATACGTCTTAGTACAATTCAGTTTGCAAATAAAACACTGCCTCTTCAAGGTACAGACACTCTTGGAGGCACTAATCTTTAGCACCTGCCTTGGCACCACCAACTGAAACGACTTGACCCCAGGACTGGCACAGGCACAGTCAATAAGTATAAGTGGCACCTCTATGGGCCAAACAAGCCACTAATTGAAAGGCACCTCTGTGAAATGAAAATCCTAAATTGGTGTGATTCAAAAAATAACAGCAATATTTTGGTCTGCAGCTGGACGCATGGGAGCTAAAGCAATGTAATGTGTGCACTGCTGCATTAGACAAAGGGAAGAATGAATCACATTAAAGTTTCCTGATGGATGTGTAGGGTTATGGCTAACTAACTGAGTGCACGGCTCCTATAATATTACTGTGTTGTCATCAGCTGATTGGTTGGTTGTGATCATAAGACACAGCAACAGTACTATCACAAATGTCTTGCAAAATTAAAAAAAAAAAAAAAAAATAAAAATATATATATATATATATATATATATTTATTTATATATTTATTTTTTTTTTTTTTTTTTTTTTAAATGAATTATATTTTAAATAATCAAAGTCATTTACAAAAAATGTTTTGCCTCCGAAAGGTCATACATTTACATTAAAAATACAAAGTGTAAAGAAAAACAAAACATTCCACAAGACGTTTATGGTCAAAACCAAAAATGCTATTCAGTAATATTTTCACTCAATAAGCCAGAGCTCAATTGAGAATTGATTTAATGTTTTTTTAAATTCAAAATACTGAATTTGAATTTAGGACGCAATTTGACGTTGAATTTAATGAAATATAACTAAAGAAAGAATGAACTGAAATGAAATTAATTATTTCATCATTTTTAACTAGAAAATAAAGACGATGTAGACGATGGTTTGAAAATGCCTTGTCCGAAAGTTTAAAAAAAGTGAAATAATGAATGTTAACACCTTATTTTAGGGTTCAATATTTATTATTAACTAGTTAATTATTAACATATTGGCTGTTTGTTAGTACTTATAGGCACTTATTAATGTCTTATTCTGCATGAGCCAAAGCCTAAATTTAACAACTAACATACTAACTATTAATAAGCAGCAAATTATTACTTTATTGTGGGAAAAGGAACAAACTGAATTTGTACTTAATTTAATAGTGCTGTCAAATTAATAATCACATCCAAAATTTTGTTCACATATGCCTGTGTACTGTGTATATTTATGTATATATAAAGACACACACAGCATATATTTTGCAAATATTTACATGTGTTTAAGTGTATATATTGAAATAAATTTTCATATACAAATATATAAACATGCTTTTCATAAATATATATACGTGTGTGTGCGTATTTATATATGCACAACAAATATACACAGTACACACACATATATTATGTAAAGAAAAACTTTTATTTGGGATGTGATTAATCGTGATTAATCGTTTAAAAGCAATATTTACCAGTTTTACAGACCAAGGTGGATGAATACTTAATTTCCCAGAATGCTGCTGAATTCCTATGAAATTGCAGTAAAATTTTGTCAATTTCACTTCCTTTAATTCAAACTCAAATTCCAGTTAAACTTCCTGAATGTGGCAGAATCAACACACTCACAAGCTGAAAGGCAGACAATCCTTCAGTTCTGCAATAAGATAACACGGGTTTTATACACACACACACACACACACGTCATACACTGAGCTGAGGTTTTACAAAAAAATCATCATCTCTGCTTTTAATCAAAAGGTTTTTTAGGTGATTCTCAACATGACACTGTTTATAAGTGTAACGCCTCACTCAAACGCCAATATTGTTTCCTTATGTGGGTGGCATTTCAGAGGGTCGTATCGAAACCGCACTTAAAAGACAAGCAACCATTTAAAAGATTAGCTGAGATAGAGACCTCAGAATAACCCCGGCTATTGAATGAAAATAAACACTATGAGATGGTGTGGATGGCGAGACGGCATCTCATTTGCAGCATGTTTAATTTGTCTAGGTGTGATGGAGAGGAGAAGATCTGGGCTGCTGGAAAAAGTAGCGAAGGAGGAACGTAATTTAAGAGGCTAATGATCTTTGCCTTTACAAATGGGCGGGAGAGAGCGCAGAGTGAAACAGGATACACCTAGAATCACCCTTGAAAGGTACAACAGTCTTTGTCCCCCAGGAAAAAAAAGACAAGATGGCAGTCGGCAGGGGCCATTTCTCAGACATGGCCATAGGCGCTCATGTTGTCATGACAGTGATTGCAAAGAACACTGGGATTTATGGTATAGAAGCCACTGAAGAGATCCGGCTAACAGACATGACACTTCTGACAACGCAATCTGTTTCAAATTCTCTGAGGCGGTGTCACAAATCTATAATAATGCTGTCAATTCAAACACCTTACATGTATTTGTCAACAATCGCTGAAAATTATTATTAGCTGTGGCATTGTAATGTGCAATTCCAGAAGGTTTCAATTGTCTCGGTGGAGCTTAGTTATTCCGAACGGCGGAGCAGCTACGTTTAATCAGTTTTCTTATCACGTATGGCTAGTTTGGTGGGTGCGTGTTTTAAAAACATAGTCTGTTTCTTTCCCAACTCGAGGCAAATTGTGGTTTAACACATCAGGGAGTTGTCACAGGGTAAATGCTATGTGCATATTCTAATGTGCACATTTCCTCCTCACATTCTTTTAGTAGTATTCAACGCATGTCAATCACTGCGGCTTTTTACAGAGGAGATGCTGAGCAGCGGTTTCCGTCACCATGGAAACTTTGCATGCTCTGTGTCATGAGAAAATCCATTTAAGGTTCAAATTAATAGAAAAAAAAAAGGTCTAGAGTGCTTGATGAATGCCTTGCACCCTGACAAAACTACAGAGCTGTACAGCGCTGTTAGTACAGAAACTCGTACGCTGCTTGTTTAGTCTTGTTTCATTGTTTTGTTTTGCTAAAAAACAAACAAATACGGCACCTTTTCGCTTTCGTATTTGAAATTAGCAGGACAAAAAAAAAACAACCAAAAATTCAATCCAGAAATAACTGAGATTACCTTAAAAGTATAGTTCCACCCAAAGATTTTTATTTTGTTATTAATTACTTATCCACGTTTCGTTCCAAACTCATAAAACCTTCATACATCTTCAAATTAATATTTGATGAAATCCACGAGCTTTCAGACCATGCAGCAGGGGTACTACCATGATCAAGGACCAAAAACATAATAAAGGAAATCAGTAAAATAGTCCATGACAATAATTAATTTTGGTTTGCAAAGAAAACAAAAATGATGTCTTTGGTTCAATGATTTCTTGCTGGGTCAGAAAGCTCTCAAATTTCATAAAAAACGATCTTCATTTGTATTCTAAATATGTCTTATGTGCTTGGAACAACACAACTGTGAGTAATTAAATTTCTTTAAATCACTTGGCTAAAATATCTGTTCTAATAAACTGATAAACTATCGTTAGCAGAGAATGGACATAAGAAATAAATAAGCAGGCAAGCACACGTACATTAAAGATCTTTGTAAGAAACAGATCTCAGAAATACTCAAAGAGGTAAAACCTACACACATTTTAAAACAAACAAAAAATAAAACACCTGTATGTTTTTTTTTAATGTATTTAAATTCCAGAGAAAAGGAAACTCACAAAAGAAATACGACATCTCCACTGTTCCTTCTAAAATGGCAATGAAATATTATGTGTCTCATCAGAAGTTTCAAAAAACGATCTCAATAATCCAAACTGTATTAATTTTATAATATTGTTTTATGTCTTCGTATACATTTATTTTCCAATTTTAAGAGATTCATCTGAAAGAAATATGATACTTCAATAAGACATGCGTAGATCTCCATTAGTTTTGAAAGAGCAAACCGTATGCAATAATAATAAAAAGAAAATATCATCCCGTCCGGCCCCTTTTCTATAATAGTTTCATAACATGGATGTTTCGCTCAGGGCTGCTCATGAGTTCGTATCAGACCCGTGTTTTCATCTGCATGCCTGGGCAGGTACAGACCACCACAAAGAGTGGTATCAAGTGTGCTGCTTGTTGGGGCTTACTTATTAGAGCTTTGTTTTTGGCACTCTTTCCAAGAGGGGTGCAGTTTCACTAGAGACAGTATCTCTGACCCCCAACAAGCACATCCTCCACTATGGTTAACCTCTAGTCTGTCTTCTCACAGGATGTGCTGTGCTCCCGAAGCACGAATCTGACCAATTGCCCCCCGCCTGCTGACAACCTCATGGGTTTCCTTAGTAACCAGTGACCCCACTAATGATCCTTATCAGTGGTTGCCACGGATACCAGTAGCCCCCCTAGCCAACTGTCCTCCAAAGCACATATTAGAGGTGAGCTCTCACGACCTCAATTTTTACCTCCACAGCATTTAGAGTCACACCCCTTCTCCAAACGAGGGAGAGAAACACCCTATAAATGCAGTCCACTCACAGCGAAACTATACAAAGCAATCAAACTGTGAATATATTTAGAATGAATCAAAAAGAATAAGCGAGCCCTTTTAACTAAGCCCTGTACGAAACCGGATAATGTGGAAAATTATCAGCAACATTTCCACTCCTTTTACCCTAAAACATAACAAAATGCAATAACATTTATTTGCGTAATGAAAAGTAATGACAATTTCTAGCACATCTGAAAATATGTATTATGTTTAATAGCATTCTTTTTTGACTCCTTTGATTGGCTTAGGCTAATTTAAGAGATTTATCAGTTTATATATTCTAAATACACATAATTAAATATTTTTGCATAACTACAGCTTGATTGGAAATTATGTACAATTAAAAATACTCAACTGATAATTACTTTGATTTCTCTTTAGTAAACTAGATTCAATAAAACTTCACTGAAGCATACATGTGCGGTGTGGGTGTGGTGTAGTTTGTGAAATGGGTATAAATATACTTTTTCTACAATAAATACTGACATTCTTTATGACATAACAAAAAATAACAAGTGATTGCTGTTTGCGATCTGTAAGAGGCTTTGCTAATCAAAGCTGTATTTATTTGATAAAAAATACAGCAATATTGAAATATAATATTGCAGTTTCTAATATTGGTTCTCTATTTAAAAAAAAAAATTCTAAATATAATAGATTTTTGTGAAAACGCAAAATTTTCATCAGCCATTAATCCAGTCTTCAGTGTTCAGAAATCATATGACGATTTATTAGCAGTGTCAAAACTGTTGTGCTTCTTAA
Source organism: Puntigrus tetrazona (assembly GCF_018831695.1). Lineage (NCBI taxonomy): Eukaryota > Metazoa > Chordata > Actinopteri > Cypriniformes > Cyprinidae > Puntigrus > Puntigrus tetrazona. The sequence continues at coordinate 10,994,872 of NC_056715.1, read as the reverse complement.
TGATTTTTTGGACCTGTGATACTTTCTTCTTTGACTAATGGAGTTAAAAAGAACAGCATTTACTCGAAAAATAAGCAAAATAAGTTTTATTATTACTCTTATATATTTAACACATTCTTGTTAATTAAAAGAATTACTTTAGCATCAATAGAAATAATTTATAGAGTATTAATAGAAAGAAACAAAGAAAGAAAGAATTGTATTCATTTATTTATTTATCAAAGAATCCTAAATAAGTACAGGTCCCAAAAAATATTAAAACAATGCAGCTGTTTCCAACTTTGGTTATAAATTATCATATTAGAATGATCCCTGAAGAATCATGTGATACTAAAGACTGGAGTAATGAAAACATAAAAATGTCCTAAATCCATACTTTTAAACAACATTTAATGTATGTATGTATATATATATATATATATATATATATATATATATATATATATATATATATATATATATATATATATATATATATATATATATAAATGTTACAAAAATATTGTTGAGTAAAAAATCTGCCTAAATCTACCCCTAGATATAAAACTGCAAAAAAACACCCCCAAACATCAATTTGAAATCATATCAAGATCAGGCGTAACTGAGATCACGGCTGAACTTCTGACCTTGAGGCCTGTGGTTTGAATTTTTTTTTTTATACCCCTAGGAGCTTACATATTCACAAACAAGACAAACAAAACACACATCTGTACTCCGAGTGCAACTTAAAGACTGTGTTTGCACACTGGATAATTACCTTCACAAAAGACAAGCCCTCCTCACATCAACAAACACACAACCTTTTCCTTTCCTGTAGGGATTTGGCAGCTCTGCCGAGTTCATTCGGAGCAAACCACGCAGGGCATCCCCTGACATCTAAGATATCTACCCATCGGCACAATGTCACTGGTGGGTGTCTGCTGAATGAGCGCCCTGCAAACTCCAGGGCTCTACCTATGTGCTTTATTGTGACTTTTGAAGACAAGTTCTCTTTGATGTTTATGAAGAAAAGTGAGACAAGCATTAGGTAGCTACCCTGAGGCCTGACACTAAATCTTTACATGAAGCAATGACTCCACGCAGAACAATGGCTCTTTACATTCATTATTAGAAGCCATCAGTCACTTGTTTACATTGTGTTTCTGCAGGTGAAACACGGTTTGTTGGGGCTCTTTGTCAGTGGAGGGGAAACAAAGACGATAACAAGGACTGGGATCAGGTGAACAATGTGTGTGTGTCTGTATGGTGATACATGTGTTCTGGGGCCACACCCAAACACTTTAAAACACCGGACTGATCATTAGCGTCGCTGTTATTTTACGTCTTTTTGTCGAAATGTAAATGCCCCATGCTTTGACGTCAGATGAAGGGTTCTGACCTTCCAGAACATGACAGGAGGACTTGAAAACCTGTCAAGTCGAGGCATTAAACGACACCTGAGAGGATATAATTACGCTAAAGGTGCTAATGGGGTTTATTCAGTCTTGTGGAGAAAACACGACAGTGGACGAAAGAATGGGTGTGTCTTTTGCTCGGAGCAGCTTTGTTGTTGTGAAGGCGTTCATAATGGAAAAGAGACGGAATAACAGGTGTGTACACCATGTCCGTGACATCCCTTCGTCCGCCAAAACAGGGGCTTTTCATCCGTATCTATGCTTGGAACAAAAAGGTCCGTTCCCTCCCAGACTGTTTGTTTTTCCTCGATAATTTGCACTGTTGGCTCAAGTCAAAAGGTGTTTTCACTAGAGAGGCAAGGAGGCAAATCTCCCTTTAAAGTGATGAAAACAGTTTACATCCAATTGTCACCAAACTTGGTGAATGAATCCAAAGTTTATTTGTAGTAGCAAATGGAGGGCGATTCCCAGGACGGAGCGGGGGAGGTCTTCCAGAGAAAAAAGTCCAAGATAGCCAAATATTATGACTGACTGCCTCCTAAATCCCAAGCCTAATTCTAAACAGATGGATATCACAGATGCATGGTATATTTGAACTGTTTCCTCTTCTCTTGCGTGATCCTGACATGCATTGTTGCTAAACACGTCTTTGAGATGACTACTAGAACTGATAAAACTGAGTTGTTTGCCATATCCAAGCCTGTTCAAGACAATAGACTTCATTCATGCGCATAATGTCGTCTGTTATGAAACATTCCAGCCTCGGAAATCAGATATTGTTGTCATCTTACTTTCCTTTTCTTTTTTTTTCTTTTTTTTGCCATCACTACACTTGACTGAATCAACTTTTGATTTTGTGACATTATTCTGCACATTGTTTATGTCTTAAGTTGTTGTATAAAAGGCAACGAGAGCTTTATGTGTCCACTTTTAGATGATAAGTGACAACACAGTCTATAGTTAAATGAAACATCTTTGATTGAATCAAGCAGACATATTTCTGCCATCTATAAACATTCGCCTCTTAGAAAAGCAGAGGTAGTTAATAACGAAGGAGTTATTTAAAAAGATCACATACATCATGCTGAGAAAAGTATATTATGTTCTATTTAAGATTGCTTTTTTATCTCAGATAGATATTTAGAAAAAAAGCACTTGATAGTCTTTATTTGATAATCATTAGTGATCATGTCATGTTGAGTCATTGTAAAAAAACAAGTCTAAAAATCTTTAAATCATAGGGGGAAAAAAATCTTAAATGCATGTAAAAAATAATAATAATGAGGAAAATTATTATGACATTCATATAAAATTAAAATATGATATATATATATATATATATATATATATATATATATATATATATATATATATATATATATATATATATAAACTGACTTAAAATTCTGATATAAGACAGATGTCTAGATATAAAATAGATGACGAAGATATTACTGCATCATGAAATATATATAGCATTAGTGTACAGTAAACATAAACAAAAATACACTTACAGACTCATTCAGCTCTTACTGGTATTTTGTTGCCTGTGTTAGCTTATTTGTTTTACTAGTATGTACTTCCACATTTCAACAGAGTCATTAAGTCAGTGACAAACGCCTGGAAAGCGGCTGCTCTGAGCCCTTTCTTCTGTTTAGAAAGAAAAACTCCTGTCCTTGGTAATGAGCGAGCTAATTCATCATGTGTCAGTGAACTGGTTCCTCACCACAAGGTGCAGGTAAGGAATGTGGGAGAGAATGTCCTCTCTCTCCATCTTATCTCTCTTTTAGCACGTCTTCATTTCTGTTGAGTGCTACATGATAACCTAAACTTTGCCCAAAGTTTGTACACATTCCAAAGAGCTCTTTTTGAGCACCATGACACCTCTATTGTACACAATCAGCAAAATAGGCGGTCAAATGTCAAACCGTTCTGATGGGATGTTTTGTAAATACTGTGCGATAATGACTTTAAATACTCGCAGACAACACTTTTACAAGGGGGGGTACTTTTTACGTGTAACGAGAGGCTTTCTGCAGACACCCGGGGGCTAAACTTGTCACAGAGGAGTAATAAGTCTCTTAGTTCAGCCTTGGCACTTGACAATGTTGCTGCTGCATTGAATTACAAACAGCCCATGGACAAGTCCTTCTCTTCTTCAGGGATATTTAATCTGGTGATAAATTGTTTTGGAATTTGAGGCCTCATTGAACAGCCAGTTTTTTTGGTTTTTTTTCCCAGGCAGGTTCGTCTCCTTGTCTGCCCCGGTGGAGTATGCTGATATGACAGTTTGCTCATCTTTCAACTTTTAACCCATTTAAAACAACAAAGGAGAGGCTGGAATAAATTAATCTGGATTCATAATTGAATGCAACAAGACACCACCCACAGGCACGGAAGAGAGAACTAAACGTGAAGGCTGTTGTGACAGTTTGCACCAAAAGTCGCCAAAAGAAAATATCAGCAGAGTGGAAGTAAAGGCAAAACGTTCCAACATTGATAACAACGAAACAACTACAGTTGTAGCTATATTGATCATATATTGATATAGATTGTCCACGGAGTGAACATAAAAGATTTGTGGGTACTAATATACAACACACTATAATATAAGAAAGCTGTAGTTCAAGATGCTCACTGGTCAGTTCACAATTCTAGCTGTCATATTTAATAGCACACGAACAGTTTTTATTCACTTACCATTTTACTCACACAGCATTGCAAATGACTTTTGCGTTTATTCATTTCCTCACCCTCATGCCAGCCCAAACCTGTAGAGCATGTCCTCCTCCTGTGGAACATAAAATAAATGAGAAATTTATAAATCTTTTTCAAAACATCATCTTTTGTGTTCCACAGAACAAATGTAGCCATACAAGACTTTAAAGACATTTAAAAAGAGTTTTTGACAGCATTTTTGAGTGAACTACTGTTATTGAAATTGTTCATAAACTGACATTTCACGAAATATGTGAATAATATACCGCATAACATTTTAAGCAGCATTTGTGTCCTTTATATTTTTATCTTAAACCGTATAAGCTTATTAAAGAGCCAGTTAACATCAAATCATGTTTTCGTCTTTCGAAACACAATGAAAGATTAAGGTTTAATGTTAATTTGATGACAGAATTAAAATTTTGGGGTGAGCTATCCATTTGCTACAACAACGCTATTGTTTGTTTAAAAGAACAGAGATTGCAAGTGAAGGCAAAAGTGTATTTTAGAATTAAGCCTGCAGTAAAAACAACTGATTTAAGCAAATATGCAAGCAGAGGATAAAGAATTTATTTGCAAATGCATATTGTTTTACGGTAAAAGACTGCCGACGGTTCATATTTACAGCAGTTTAACAGTTTGCAGCTGAGAATCCTGTCGAAACACACACTTGAGGGTCACAGTTTAATGACAGCAACGGAAAGCATATGATATAAAATCCTCTTTAAATGACTGCAGCACATTTTATCTCATTATTGGAGAAGCATCTAAAGACCTTGGCTAATTTACAGTGTGGCTTCTGGTGTATTTTATAATTTGTTATTGGACAAATTGGTAGTCCTTTGTCCTCATTGGCTGTGTGTCAAAGTTGTAGCTCCTTGGTTGTGTGGATGAGTAATTCTTTGAGTTTGAAAACAGATGTCAAAACACTAACAATGGCATGACACAGTTTGCTATCCTTTTAAGCCAGCCCGACTGCTTGCACTGAAAGCATTTGGCAAACTTTGCGAAGAGCAGGCACAGGAGAGAGGATGCTGTGCTTTTACAAGCCTACTTTAGCGGCTTTCGAAATACTTGGCATTTACACTGGCATTTAGACTTATATATTTATTTCACTCTTGTGCAATAACATTCTGTGCAGGATGCAAATTTTGTTAGTTCTTGCGAAGCCATGACATTTTAAAATGTGAAATAAATTGATATGGTCCAATTAAATTGTAACTGTTAAAGGAAATATCCAGCCTTCACCGGGGCCCAAATTGCTCTGTGCTTTGCATTTCTATTTAATTACGGTAGCAAGAGTGTTAGGCGATAACAGTGAGATCTCTCTCATGCCTCCTCGTAATGCTTTGAACATTGAAATTGTGTCTGGGGGAAGACGATGCCTCTAAAAAGCCTCATACCGCTGAGCAGAAAAGCACGCCGGGGCCACCTGGAACGCGAGAGTTCAGGCAAGTGACCGCAGAATGTATTCCATATCGTGTTATGGATCTCACACGCTCAGCTACAAAAAAGAAAAGAACACTAAATTGCCAGAAAGTAGAGAGATTTCATACATTCAGAGGGTTTGGAGGTGACCTTGCTTACTTGCCGCATGTGTGTACCTGCCTGCGCTCGCAGACATGCTGACAGAAGGAATAGGACTCGGAGGGAAAAGAAGCGAACCCTCAGACAAACAGCTTTCAGACTAGCAATGAACCATCCAGAAAGTGAGTTCTGCCTAACCGTTCCTTTCCCCCGTGAGACAGGAACCCGGATTCAGAGAGAAACGCGGCCCTTAATGTGTGTGTCGCATCATTTCTTTGACACGCAGGTGGATGTGATAGGGAGGAGAAAAAAAAAATCTTTTGTAAGTGTCAGGGTTCATAATAGCCTGCAGTGGATGCTTTAGATGAAAGATTTGGCTGAATAGGAGAGGCGTTTGAAGAGGATGCTCTTTAAAGGAAAGCCTACAGGGGAATATGTAGAGATCTCTTACTAATACCTGTTACCTTTGGGAGAGGGGTTGAAGAGAGGATAGAGAGTGAAGGGAGACACACGAGCATTCATCAGAGAATTGACACACATTTCACCTGCAGGAATTGTCACTCTGTCTAATGCACCATCTCTCCAGCTCAAAAATACAAGAGATTCGGGGGGAGGGAAAAAAAAGCTCGCAACTACCTGGCGAGGCTTTCAGAAGCTGTAAAAGCAAGAGATCTGATGTCTGGTGTTAAGAGGCCGGCAGTGCTTCTACATTAGCAGTGATGTGATAACTTCACTTTTTTCCTGTATGTTTTAAAGACAAATAAACGTTAATCATGCTGTTTTAGGTCAAAGGGACAGTTGACCCAAAAATGACAATTCTGTCATCATTTACTCCCCCTGATATCATACTTGTTTGACTTTCTTTCATCTATGAAACTCCAAATACTCTAAAGGTATTTAAAAAAAATGTTTTGAAACGAAAGTCAAAGGGATCTGAAACGATCTGCGTTCGATTGCTTGGATGAAAATAATGATAATGATAATGATAATAATAATAATAATAATAATAATAATAAATAAATAAATGTTTCAAAGTATGTTCCCGAGAACAAAGAAAAAGCCTCACAGGATTGATTAAATGTTGATAGCAGAACTGTGCCTTTAGGTTTTTTTAGCGCTTCATTTCAAAAGAGAACGTAATGATAAGCAAATGCCACGAGTCTAAACAATAAGAAAAGTCAAAGAAATTTCTGAGAGATCTCAGTGTAGTTTGCAATGGCAACACATCATCAACAAACAAATTAGATTTTATGCTGAAAAAAACAAGCCCTTTATCCATCTACGCTTTCAGAGTGTAGTTTAAAACAAACATGAAATGTGCTAATCAAAAGCATCTAACTTTGTGCCGGCAGTCACAACGATCTGTATTATTAACATCGTTCCACCAACCACCTGAAACACATAGCATGTGTTTTTAAACAAGTTTAAAATTGGAGCCTAACAATAAAATGCAAGTCAATTAAACAAGTCTGCCTGCCGCAGCTGATATAAACAAGGCGAATGTTTTGTCTCTGTGTAATTACCAGATGTTTATGATACCTGCTGTAGTTGTCTTGTGTCAAATTCATAATCAAATATTGCTGGCACAGTAATATTTAGAAAACAGCTTGACACCTTTTGATTCGTCTTGAAGATAATGGTTGTGATTAATTGCCGTTCTATCTTTTTTTTCCCCCTGCTTCTTTTCCTTTGTTGTTTTGATAGTCTCAGACAGCTGGTCCCGATACAATGGGGAATTATTACTTCATTTGTAAAACGCTGTGAGGGTTTGTCATTGGTGGAGTGATACATAACACCTTGTGTTACGGGCTGCTGTAGAGCGTGTCCCCATTAGGGCAAAATGGCCTCTGTGGAAGAATTACACCTTCCTTACACCTGCTGCCAAGACTTTTATTTTGCTTACGGCTGACAACATCCTGGTTATGAGTACCATGAATATTTGGGCTCTGTCTTACTTCGTTCCCATCAAAACATCATGAGAACTCCTGGGCACCTCGGAGAGTTGCGGAGAATTAAACATCAGCTCAAAGAGACAGACAGACAGAGGGTGAGAGAAAGAAGAAAAAAAAAATGAGGGGGAAAAAATTACAGTCTGAGGTGATGCAAATGATATCCTTAGTGTCTCTTCCCCAAAGCTCCTACCAGCACACTGACAGCTGATGCCAGGATTAAACAAAAAGATCAGGAACTTATGACTAATAGCTCAAAGCAATCATCTCTCATTATTTCAATTACATGGGTAAATGCATGCAATCATGGATCAAATTGCTGCTCTAGAGGGTCCTTTCAGCCACGCGTCTCTGTTAGCAACAACAAAAAAAAGACAAAACGTGCAAATATTTGCATTTATTTGCCTTATGAAAATACATCTTTGTTTGAAAAATCGAACCGTTCTACACCTGCGGTTTGTGCATTTTAAATAATACCAAAAGTGTAACATTGTGAAGCTAGGTGGCTCACCACGGTCAGCGAGGATTTTTTTTTTTTTTTTTCACTGCTGCAGTCTTAAGTGAGGAATTCGTAAAATGCTGCCCAAACCGCCCCTGTGTATTAGAGGCTCTGAATGTAGCTGGGCTGGCTGATTCCGGGGTCCTCGCAAAGCTTCTGATTGATGACTCAGTGACTGAGAGAAAATTGTCTCCTATGCATAATTCATGAGGCTATCTATTTGCCCTTAAAGTAGCTGACAGGAAAGTTTCAGACTGTCTGCTCACAATCAACTTTCAAATCACTTATAAGCGGAATATCAAAAATAGACGAGTGAGGCCAGGGACGGGGTTAGGGCCCCTTTCTTGCCTGAGATATTCAAAGAGCAAAGATCAGTCTTTTACCTTTATGTGAGTGACAGGTGAAATGCTTTATGGATGATTCCACACAGCCATTGAAATCTGGCTTTGTAAATGCATGGGTATTTATACAATAAATGTTCACATGCAGAGGCTATTTGCAGGCAGATACAGAGGAAAGCAGGTGCTCTTTGCACCCTAGTGTATTTACTAACACACACAATGTTTTCTTTATGAATAGTAACATGCTATTATAAACACTATGATATACAGTAATATAATATATAGTGCATATCTTATAATTACTGTTAAATAATAAAATAACTATAGTCACATCATATATTAGGCTAATAGTATTTTTAGTATGTTTAGTATTTTTTCTATAGCTAATTTTTTACTTTTTACATTTAATTTTATGACATATATACAGACTACCATTCAAAAGCTTTAAAGTAAGTTTTGAAGTAGCCTAAGATTTTTACATTAATATTTCTATTCAGCAAGATTTTTTAACTGATCAAAAGCCACATTAAAGACTTTAACAGTTACCTTTTTTTTTTAAATAAATGCAGTTCTGTTGAATTTCTATTTATTGAATGATAAAAATATAATAAATATTTGTGAATATGTACATACACTAGCATATGCACGTTGTTAATTATATAAAGCATACTAAACAAAATAAGTGTAAATAACTATATTTTATCATTTATAATAAAATATACTTTATTGAAATCACTACTTAAGTCAAATGCACTATTATAATTAATAAAAATATAATATAATAATAAAAAGTACTAAATAAGCAAATCAAGTAATTAACAAGTTATTTTGAATTTCATAAATGTAAAAAAAGTACATTCTCTACTCTTTAAGTCGTACATACTTTTGTGTTGTATTGTATTTAGATTATTATGGTGCAAGTCTACAATCTAAAAAGAAAGGCATACATTCATTACTAAAAAGCACACAAACAAAAAATGAAGTATGTAATATTGTTTTGAAGCTCTTGGGCACATGTTAACAGGATAGCAAAGGTCTCAGCTTCCCCAAGGCGACTGTGTGAACGAATCTGCAATAATACTCGACACCATGTTTGCAGACAAAGAGGGGACAGAGGAGCCTGTGACATTTCAAAAACTTATGTAAGAGACTCTGTAAATCTATTTTGTATTGACTGGGTGCCACAGCCCTGGCCCCTGTGTAACTGAACTCTGCCTTTGTCCCTCTGTCCCACTGACTCCAGAGCACCAAGTGGCCTTACAGAATTCCTGCCCTGTCCAGCGAAATCCCAGAGAGGGGGGTGGTTACAGTGGTCAGAGCAGTCCCAGTTCACTCTTCCCATCCTGTGCTACAGCTCTTCCTGCACAGGCTCCATCGACCTGTCACAGACATCAGTGAGATTGACTGCAGGGGCAGATGCGCAGTTTTAACAGGTAACCTGATCCAGCAGTCCCATCTGGCCGCCAGCCTTCCTCAATTCACACTTCACCCAAAGAACACATCAAAAGATGCACACTCTTTGTGCAGTGCAGAAACATTGTCACATACATTATACATAAAGTATACAAGCGTACGTGTGTTTCCGAGAGGGGTTGCCCTCCATTTGTGTGAATAAAGCACAATGTAAGCTGATATATGGCATCATAATCAGGCTTAAATTGAACCCTAGAGGGATGGTCGCAGTTATGCAGATCAGCAGCTTATGGATAATCATTAATTAGCTTGATTTTTTTTTGTCTACTTTTCTTTTGCAGAGGGGATGTTGAAATGCATGCATTGTGTCTTCAGTGTGGTGCTTGATTTCTAATAAGAATTGCAATTAGAAGAGGCTGCGAATGCTCCAGGAGGACGTAGGCTTCTCAGACAGATGGAGTGTTTAATTGCACAAAGCCTGAGAAGCTCGTCCCCTGCCCTGAAAGGGAGGGGGTCGTACTGGGAGGGGGGTGGAGGGGAGACGAGATGAAGTGATTTTTTTTTTATAGTTGTTTTTTCACAGGCCACCTCTTGGTTATGGGGACAGAGTAGGGAAATCTGAGAGAGTGGTGCCCTATGGAGTTACTTGCAAGCATGGACAGATCATCACCCCCCTCCACCACCGATCAATGCCAGACTCATCGTCCGCCTGTCATTGGCTCTGGTAATGACTTATTTCCTACCAAAATATTTTGTCAAGCGTCAGTGCAGAGAGTACCCACTCGCCGCATCGGCACCTTGGAGATCTATCGGCAACCTCACTATCATCTTCTGAGAGAGGGGAGGACATTTTTGTCAGACCCCCCACCTCTTTAACAAACAAGGCCACACAAGCCGTGTTTTTCGAGATACTGCTCATACCAAACATCCTTGTGGTACTCTCATATCTTCTTACAAGCATGAATGAGGAAGGAGTTCTAAAGTGAGAAGGAAATAGTAAAGCCAAAGATGAGATATGCAAACAATTCAGTATGTATTATGTTGGGGGTATCTTACTTGAAGTAAACTCGTAAACATCAGTGGAATCACATAATCTAACAACATAATTAAAGATATTGGTCCTTATCCTTATCCCTATATATATATATATATATATATATATATATATATAGAAAAGGATCAGTAAGGCATTTTAAATGTATTTTTAAATTGACATTTAACTGACAAATTGCATTAAATTGACATTAAATAAATGGATTAAATGACAAGTTTTGATGAAAACATTTAGCATCACAACTGTTTAACTACAATTGTTTCCTGCGCATCAAATTAGCATATTAGAAAGATTTTTGACAGAACTCGAGTGACAAAAATAAATGACTTAAGTGCACTAAAATAGAAAATAATAAAACAAAATAATTGTTATTTTTAACTGTTATAATAAACTACATAATGGAATTTGTATCAGATAAATGCAGCCTTGGTGACCACAACACACTTCTCTCTAAAACATTTCTGAAACAAAATCTTATTGACCCCAAATTTAGCTAATCTGCACGACAGTGTCTTGTAATGACACTCAAAACCACAATTCAAGCTACATTAGTAGTCTACTGTACTGCATGTTAATTTTTAACCTTATGAATGCTATATACGTACAGAATAAAAAGTCACCAATCTGTCCAAGCTTTCAAAAGGCTCTAATATGGTCACTTTAATATGCATCATGTATGGTCAAATAAGGTACAAATTAGGCTCTGAGGCATTTATACCTTAGGCTTTTTTCCTGAGAATGTATTTTAAAGCTTCTAATTCGTACGCAATATCTCTTGTGTTCTTTACTTGTACATGAATAAAGGGAATGTCTATTATATATTAATGCAAAATCAACACTACACAGAAGTGCTTACAAGATATTTAAAATCTAAGTACTAATAAAGAAAGAAAACTGAAAAATCAATTGTTTTCTGTATTTGCATCATGCTTATAAATAACCATTTACAGCGCACATATCAACTAATGATTGTATCTGTGCATTATCATTTGAATAATAAGATCATAATCAATGGTGATACTAATTATCTAATCAGTTTTCCTGCCTGCATGGAGTTGACGTGAGATGTGAGCACAAAACAGACTCATTTCCACTGACAGCAAGCACTCCATCTAATGGTGGAGACGGGACACAGCACAACGAGGCCCAGAGTCCGCCTACCGCCTTTTTCCACATAACCAAGCCTCTGCAGAGCTGGCCACCGAAGTCCCGCCCAGCCAATCCTGCCTAAGACGGCAGGTCACCGCCACACTCAAGAGTGTTTGACTGACATCTGCTTTTGTTATTGTTTGTGCTGGGGTAAAATTAATATTTGTTTGCATGTGGGCAGCATGAATGGCAATGCAAGGAGCCAAGGGACCCGAGGCACACTCAACGGCGAGCAGGAAGCCTTTAATGAAGGAGCCGGCTCCATTACGTAACCCCTTGGAACCGAGGCCTCGCTTCCTGAAACACTTAGCCATATCAGTGTTGTTTAGGAGTTAGCGTATGCTGCCAAGGCCCGTCGGATGGATGTGCGGCAGCAGACTCTGACATTTAGCAGGGAAGGGCTAATTATGAAAACAGGGCGGTGGGTGAGAGGGAGCTTCAATCCTGCAGCTAATGGACATACATATGCCACTTAGCTTCTGATCTCGGGTCACGGAGTAAATAGAGATAAAATAGCTCATGCTAGTTGGCAAAGCATTTGAATAATGCAAGATAATTTCAGGCTCTCTGTTTCCATTTCCTCAGCGGTTCCTGAAACGCACAACACAAACAAATCAAGATGTGGTGTAGTAACATTGCTGTCTGATCTCAGATAGAAACAGGAGAGAGAGAGAGAGAGAGAGAGAGAGAGAGAGAGAGAGGAGGAAGAGGGAGAGGGAAAAGGGAGAGCGGGAGGGAGAAAGGGAAACTAGATCCAAGCGAGCGAATCAACTTGAGTCAAGTTGAATAGGCGAGTCAGCGATCGTGGTCACCATGTCAGGTCACACAGATACGCCTCTGCGGGTGACACTGGAGAACCAGCCGATAACCAAATCCACGGCGCAGCGTTGCATTATAGGATTAAGACGGGATTGCCGGGCCCCTGGTTTTCATCGTGTATCAATATGGCGATTCACCTAAGCTGCCTCGGGCTGCCTCCGAGGCTCACTTTAACACGTGGGACTTCCTCAAGTGATCAGCCGCAGCTATCCACGCAATCTCACCTCAGAGACCTGACATTCCTCTGGTCTGCTTGAGTGCGAAGGGCAGATCGGGACAAAGCAGCTCTCAGTGTGCTTATTCTAAAGTCTGGCCGTTGACAGACAACCCACCTCAAGTGGCCGCAGACCGAATGCCTGGATGTTTCTTCTGCACGCTAGGTCGTGGCGCTGAGAGAAACATATAGGAAGAGATAAATAGTATCATTTTATGTTGCCAGCATGAAACATCAGGGATCCTGATTTGTTCGTGATGAGCATTCAGTCCAGCAGTCAGCACTGTTGAAGTGTGCAATAGACAAGATGAATATCTCGGGCTTCTCAAATATCCTGTATCGTCTCTTGATCTTGAAATAAGCATTAACAATTCAAGCATAGGGGAAACCAAAGGTGTAGATAGGAAGGAAAACATACGTCGCCCCTCTGCAATATCACTCTGAAAGGCCTCGAAGGCCAGCGATACGGTTTTACAGCGGCCTACTGTAACTCTTCTCGCAAATATCCAAAACTCTTAAGGCTGCAAGAATTCACACGAGACCGAATTGTTGTTCCTCCATGTGAAAAGGTAGACACTTAAGCCTTAATGTAAACAGTCATCATTTATTTAAGCAGGCCATCTCTTAAACATGAATGGGTAAATGTTTTGAATACCGGGGGCTTTAGTTCTTAGCAGGGGCCAAATGTCTCCCCTTGACCTTGCAAATTCAAGCAGGGGGACACACAAACACTTACATGTCATTCGGCACCCTGATTTTATGCCTGATGGAAAATGGTGGTGATGACAGCTCGGTTCGAACACCCCCCCTTCCCTCTGACTTTCAAAAACACACACAGGCACATTAAAGGGCAACACGGAGAATAAGCACCAGATATTCTTCAATGATCTCTTGGGAGTGGGGAAAAACAACAAATGTGCGATTGATGGAATTGAGATATTTCTCACAGTCAGACGAGAGAGAGAGAGTTGTGTAGGAGCGGAACCGTTGTTTGTCTATGTATGTTTACAACAACTGTCATTAAAGGCACAAGAAACAAGATGGCTAATGTAAGGCGATCCCACCCCCTAGCTGAATAATTCATACCAGCTGCAAGGAAGAGAGAGCAGCGCATATTCTTCCTTCCTCACCGCTTGCCTCTCTCACCCTTCTCTAAGGGTCTCTTGGGATGGATGAGTTTCGTTCCTGGTCGCGATGAGTAGCCATTTACCGCCTGATCCGTGCTCCTTAGGCCCGACTCTCTTCCTGTCTCCTGAAACCAAATTTGCTCATTTCAGTCACCTCAAAGCAGACTTGTATGTATATATTTTCAGGGAAATTTGATTGTCGGTATGGATTTTTCAATCGGTCTGCAGATCGGGTTTAGAAATATGTAAACTGTTGTGTTATTTCATCAGGCCCGGCAGAGGAACACATACCTTAGATACTGAACATCCAATACGGTGGAGTGATCTTTAAGCAAGACAAGTCGGACGTAAGTAGATTAAAAAAGCCATAATGGGGAAACAAGTGCCCATTTCAAGTGCAGCCGAAGGAAATTTAAGACCTGGAAAGTTGCATTATAAATTTTTGATCGAATTGACAATATTTTCACACTGGCTAAAGCCTGAAACCTGAACCTATATTTTCTGTCTTTGGTTTCCTTTCTTGAAGAACCCTTAATGTGCCAAAGATGTACTACTTAAGCTCGGGTTACTGTTGTCGGTTTGTACGTTAATGTCTAAAAAGTTCAGATTGAATTTGAATCGACCAATATGCATTAAAACCACTGTTCTTTAATCAAAATCTTATATGATCTGAAAGGGAATGTAACAAAAGCTTCCCATTCTTTCAACATCCTGCTCTTTTTGGCCTGTCTAATCCAGTTGAGGTCTGAATGTGGTCTTTCTTCTCTTACAGCAGTGGAGGGTTACTGCAGGAGATGGACAAATTAGCCCACACCTCCATTCCTGAGCGGGGCTATTGTATATCGCTGCAGTCTGTTCATGGAGTGGAGGGACCTGCACAATGAGCCAAACTTTGTTGCCGAGCCTCTCTCGCTCCATTTCAAAGCTGAATTTTAATCTGCAAGTTTATACCAGCTTTTCTTTAATTAACACTTTTTTTTTTTTTTTTTTTACATCAAGTTCACCTTAAATAGATATTTGGGTATGTTGATGTTTAATACTGTTGAAATATTAATAAATGCTATATGTTTTTTAAGGTCAAACACATACAATCCTTTTCCATAATACTAATAACTAACATTATAATTGATACTGACGTCTGGGGTTAGTAAGAATTATACTCAACAAAATGACCATTATTTGATTAAAAAAAATACAGTGTAAACTTTAATATTGTGAAATCTTACAATTTAAAATAACACTTTTCTATTGTAATATAGTGTCACAGCATCCTCCATAAATCATTCTGAAGTGCTGATTTGCTGCTCAAGAAACATGTCTTATTATTATCAGTCTAGAATATGTGTGTGTGTGTTGTGCTACCTTATATATTTAGGAAACAGTGATACATTTCAGCAGGGTTCTTTGAATATTAAAAACAAAAAAATGAACAGCATTTATTCATATCAGATTAATATGTTCTAGCTGAAGATTTTTAGTTTAGTTTAGTTTGAATAGTGTATTTACCAAAAATAACAAAACAAAACAGCCAAGCATGACAATAATTACACTGATAATAATAATAATAATAATAATAATAATAATAATAATAATAATAAAATGATGGCACAATTTCAAACCAAAAGAATTGGCTGAGTGAAAAACAAAAATGTATCTAATCAAAAGTACCATAATGAATTGATGTAAATATAATTTTTGAAAAAAGATTTCAGGAGAGAGTGTATTTTAAATTTAAAAGAAAGTTTAGTGCTCAGGCAAGGTTCAAGAATGTACAAAAAGCATTTTACATTTGACAGTGTTCATATAGATTATTTATTTGTTTTACGCATGTTTCTTTTTTTTTGTTGTATGGGGAAAAACATAAATATGTAGTAAATAATTGGAAATTGGAAATAATTGGATAGAGATGACATAATTAACGATGATTATTAGTGAGGAGTGGAGAAGGAGTTGGACTAAATAAGTTTATGCTTCTTCCTACCCCTTTTAGGACAAGTACAATAATGAATATTGTTCTGTTTTGTTTGTTTATAAGTTCTTATTTTTACATGTTCATAATAAGTATCAGTATCATACTATCAGTAGCTCTCTACTTTTAAGATAGTGGTGGATCAATAATTAAAGATGTTCTCCCTTGGAATCTCCCATCAATTAAGATGCCTCTGAACAGCACTTCATTTTCATAATTCAGCTGCCCCAACTTGAACCGTAGACAATGTTGTCGTCGTCGGGTCTCCGATGGAATAAATGTCTCGTCCTCCCAACAGATGTGACTGAAATCGTATTGGGAACACTTTGTGCATTAAGCTCTGAATTCTAAATGAACTCGGGCCTCAGTGATCCAACCCAAGCAGACACTTAAAAACTGACACACAGGAACCCGGAGAAATTACTTAAAGGATCGGTTACGTCTAAAATGATGGAATCAATAACAATATTTTCCCTCAGACCCCATAGCACTGATAAGCAAAATCCTCGCTTAAAAGCCGCATTAAACTTTAATCGGGTGCAGTTTGCTCCGGCGACTGGTAATATCTGGACAGCTGTCTTCTGCCGTGTTTAAAGCTTGTTTCCTTTGCCATTTCAGTGTCATCTACTAATTGCCTTTTCTTTGGGATACATGATCCTACTGAATTCAATCATAGAAGTATGAAACAGGGAAAGGCTTTTTAGGGGGTCGGGTCAGAAGAAAACAACAGAGTCTGAGATGCTCTCTGAGCCTTGGCTACATTTGTCGGCTCCATCCCAAGTGACTTCATTTAGCATCTGATTTCAGGCCATCAAGGGATGGCTATTTGTTTATTGGCTTTTTCTGCATGTGTGAAATCTTAACGCAACCCATCTTGGAGCAGGTCCTTGCTTTTCTTCTTGTCTACTTGCCAGTTTCCCACCTACACATGGAACATGCTTTACATGTTTTTCCCCTTTTTTTCACATTTAACCAATGGTGTAAAAAAATGAAGAATTTATATTTAATTTATGCTCCAATACATCTTCTATCAGAGAGAGAGAAAAAAAAAAAAAGCCTCATGTATTTGTATTTTCCTCCTCATGCTCGGCCGAACTATGGAAAGCCACATCATCAGTCACCATACATTTGTATTTCAAGTACAATAAATTACTCCTATTGTGGTTTATGACAGATTGTATGTGAGAATCCCCCAGATGTCTGAAGAGAGGAAGGTGCTAGCTGGTTTATGGAGGCCCCAATCAGTATTTACTTGAAAAGAGAAACTTAGAAGAGGTCGATTTTAGCATCTCCTTCAGGTCTGGGACCAATGCAGGCTGTGATTTCACAAGTGCAACCCAAGCAATCACCGCTATCCCCTGATTGCTTGGCCTGCGTCTCTGAGGATGCTAGGAGCGAAAGATTATCTTTCCCCCAAACTTCCTCTGATTGCCGACTTCGAGAGGCATGCCTTCATCAGCCAACACGCCGACAGAGCCTCACCGTCATAATGTAGTATTTATTAAAGACAGGGCTATTTAAGCCGATCAATACATTTAATCTGTCTGTGCTTTTTGCTGTTGAAGGGTAGAAATGCTAACACAATAGTTATTCTATATTAGCTTGAGCTTAAAACAATTTTACCAAGACATTTAAAAAGGTATTTTTATGCATAGCTGACACATAATGAATGTATCCATATACATTCTTGTATATGGATACATTGTAAAAATCAATGTTGATTTTTGTATCACATTATATTAAAACTGATAAAAATATCCATTAATAATGAAAATGTATATTACAGTATAGTGTATTATATATTAACTGATCTGTAACTGTTCAACAAGTTTCTTTCTTTTACCATTAAATGACAAAAGGAATTTGTCACAAAAAAAAGCAATTTAATGGTTAAATATAGCATGTGATACAGCCAAAATAAAATAAAAATCATAATACAATTTCAATACAATATAATTAAAATTACATATTACACACACACATACATATACATACACACACACATATACTATTACTATATGTGTCTGTGTGTGTATTTTTTTTATTATTATCTCATTATGTAAAACCTAAATATTTACATTTTTACATTGTTGGCCCATAGCAAAATATAATAATGCAAACAAAACATAATGTAACTGGAGCTCAAACCTTAAATGTCTGAATTTTAAAAAAGTAAATGGCATCTAAGGTATTAAGAGCAAGCTGGTCTAATTGGGCTTCAAGACTTCAAGAGGCACCATGAGAACCTGTCTATTTATACTCCTTTCTTAACGGTAGCCATGGAGCAGATTTGATGTATTGCCTTCCCTGTCTAACTCTTCACTGCCTCTCCAGCGCTAGCCAAGTATGAAGATCTTATCAGCTGCTGGTTCCATTGCCCCTGGCCTTTTCAGACCAGCACGGCTTAGTTTACGGAAATCTCTTTTGATACACACCAGTGTATCAGTGCGCAACAGGAAAACACACAGGCTTACAGAATATGTATGCTACCACCAGCTACAAATATTTGTGACTTATTAAAAAGGAAAAAAAAATATTCTTTTCTAAAAACCTTCTAATCAAAAGCTAAATCAATGCAAAATCAGTTTTGATCTTAAATAAAAAGTACTAATTGAGCTTACTGATTCCAAAGATGATGTCTTTAAATGTCGTTAGATGACATACGTCTGAGTTAAACACTACAAACAGCTCCCCCGTGGTGACTTCCTCTTTGACCATCCTAGAACTGCTTACAAAACGTGTCTGCATAGCTGCTCTCACCTGGTTTAACCCCAACAGGAACTTATCAATTCATCTCTCTCAGAACAGCTCAAGTGGGGGTAATCCTCCCATTGAAGTGTTTCAACTTCTCTGCCCATAGACAAAGGATGGGTAAAGGGCTTGTTGGAATTGTCTTGGATCTTCAAGAGGCTTAAGGCCAAACGCTTTGTAGATGCTATTTGTCTCTCCGCACGTCTAATAATCCTGACTTTTGTCAGGTCATTAGAGCTCATGAGGACCAAACTCGGGGCTCTGGCCTCTCTGTCCCTCCTTAACCACACTTAAGGTGAGCCTTAACCCAAGTGTCTCGAGGATGTTTTACTTTCTCCAGCCATCTAACAGAAACAGAGATATATGACAAACTTGGGGACCTTCTGAGGTCAAAAAGCCTGCTTACGTCACCGTTTGCAATTATTTGACAATAAAACGAATAACAGCAGCTGTATGTCAACAGTACGGGTTAGATGTTCTCTTTAATTTCACAGCTAATTTAAAACAGCTCTTAGGCTGCGAGCAAATTAGCATTCTTAGTGGTATTAATTTTCAACATACTTGGATTGTATCACCCTTATAGCAAATGCACTATAGAAATCAGAAGAAGCTCTCTGCATGCCAGCTGTGAGTTTTTTTTTTAGGATATATTCCAGTATGTCATCCAGCCAAAGCATTTCAGAGTTAGAGCTGAGAGGCAATAAAGTAATTAAAGCACCAGGGGTTCAAACATTCAATATCATTTTCCAAAATGTGTTTAATTAAAATTAATCATTGGCTGCATTATATCGCTACCTGTGGTGAAAAGTGGTACAGTGGTTCTCACTGTAGTCAAGCGTTTCTTTGAAGGTTGGGATTGGAGCTAGCAACGATTTAAGACGTTGCCAAAGAGTCTGAATTACAGCAATCTATTGCAATCTCCTTCATTCCACATTTTCCATTATGATGTGTCTTTTTAGAAATCAAATAATTCCTCCCAGTGGGACAACATTAAATCCCCAGCCCTCATCAAATTCATCAAAATGTTTCCGCAGTGCAAATTGAAATTAAAAAATACTTAAAAAGGGCTAATGGTTTCTTCTGGTGTATTGTAAAAATGTTAAAATCTTTGAATAATTAATTGAACCAGAGCTTGAAAACCTCTTCGGCTGATATCTTAATTTTTGTTTGCCCATTAGAATATTGAAAATCACTTGTTAAAAACGAACACGGATAAATCTCAATTAATGTGTTCTGAGCCATGATAAAGACACTTGCTATACTGTGTAATACGTTTATAGGCATTTACCTTGCATTTCATTTACCTAACCAATAAAACATGAATGTGAATCCACCTCGGTAAACTATATTTATGAAATCAGTGCATTTGGGAAATATGTGCTAGATCCCATGACACAAAATCCAGCAGTAAGATTTTCATTAGCTCAATGTTAGCGAATGTGAAAAAGCAGAAAAAGGAAAACAGTCCAAAGATTCTAGACAGAATTTCCTTGATTAAATAATGAAATCCCCCAAAGGCTTCATTTGAATTTCACACAATACTATAATTAAAACCCATATAAGTTAATGCCGGCTAAAGACTTGGAACTTTTCTTGTGAAAAAAATCAGCATAACAGTGGCCTCTATCTCTAGTAAATGATCAAGCTGGTCTTGCAGTGCGCAACACTAACCGATTCAAAGTGCTATTTCACTACGCTACTGAGGATTTGACCTGCTAATTAGTAACAAAAATAATGTACGACCACAACAAGCAAATTACTAAACACACAGCCATGATCTGTGACATGCTGTATATAGCATGCGCGCCTTGGTAGTGCCAAACATATGGACGCAAATCATGCGCTGGATTTCATATATCATCAGGGTACTTCTAGCTATCAATTCACATTTGTTGCATAAGAGATAAAAACATCCGTAACGCTGTAATTTTCTCAGCCACACTTTCAAAAACACTTAGTGTAAATGTACAAGTATTTATTTCCATGGGAACGGCTTTTAAGTGTAACCTTCTGACCTGTTTCCCCTCACTTCCTGACTAGCTAAAGATCCAGCCGGCTGACACAGGAACTCAAGGGGGAGGCGGGCTCAGACTAGCACAAATAGACACCTGACCTATTAACAGTTCATTAAGGAGATTTAAATGATTTTGCCACTTTTGCTACTGACCTCCTGGGACTGGGCTCAAAGTTGTTTCCTGCTTGTGGAGGTTGTAAGCATTGTGCACTTTTGAGAAACCCTGCCCATCCTAATGAGCTGCATTGTTTCCCTCCTGAGGAGGCCTGTGCTATGAGGAGGCTTAGGGCATTACAGACCGGCTTCTCGTGTGCGGTGCCAATGCCTTAATCATCTTTATATCATCATTCTATCAAGCATGTTACTTCTATGGCTGAACGGAGTTAAAACAAACAATTTTCCCACCCTCTCAGATTTGACGCAACCATCACATAATGATGCTCTGTGTAGTAGTAGGAGGATTAATTTAATCCATAGTGAAAGACGTTTCTATTTCCGTTTAGTTCCTGTTGTAACAATATATTTCCAGCTCATTAGCATGAAATTAAATCTCTTATTAACAACTGTAAAGAGTACGGTCCTTAAATTTGTTTTCGTAATCAACTAAATCCAAGTTACAGCTTGTATTCCTCACCCTTGTCCTCTATGTCCACTCACTCTCAATTAAGTGTATTTAGTTGCCTCACATTTGAGAGGAAAGCCTGCCTTGTTGCCAAATGAGACTGTGCACGTGTCCCGTTCTCTCTCAGCTCTGCAGTTAGTCATGGTTTACTCTCCAGTCTAGCACTTAAGAGATCATTAGCATGTGTAACTTCCACCGATGAGGACACCGCCAAACGCGCCTGGGTACATGATGCAACCGAGCGCCTCATGAATAAAACTGAAAGAGGCAATGAGCCTCCATTCACTCTTTCAAAACCGCAAGGTCCTATAAAATGTCATGGAAAGGCAAGGTAGATTTGCCAAGAGATTTGTAACAAATAAATATAAGGAATGCCTGGTAAGGGTAATATAATAGATGAATTTCGAGTCGTAAAGGAGCTGGCCTCCCCGGATAAGCAAGGGATATCAAAGCAAATGAAAGTCCAATAATTCAAGTCTTCCTGAATGTATGAAGACATGAGGTGAATGTGTGTCTGGGGGCCTCAATCAGAGCAGAGACACACCACTGAGCATTCACTTCCCGAGCTGAATTCAGGTTGTTTCAGTCCTACAGAGTGCTGTTTTAAGCAATAAGGTTGTTGTCATTGTCATACTGAGCTCCAAAACACAAAGATCATCCGGTAGAGGGGTAAAATCAATGATTTCCCCAATCTAAGAAGTGAATGCAGGAGAGTAGAAAAGGATCGCTGGCCGTTTGACCTTCTCTGTGTATTAAACAAACACCAGATGGTAGACATTCAGCCAGTCCATTATCTGAGGGCCTGGTGTGTTGTTCCTGCTGCTAAGTCCCACAGAGTCCCACTCCATGGCTGCCATTGAACTGCATGCATGGCAGCAACTCTATCTAAGACCATGAATACCTGAAGCCCCCCATTCATACCCATCTCCAGAACCAAATTTTGATGATGAGCTATCATATTTACATCTCTATTCCATAAAAAAAGCAAGATGTCTATGTGTAATGGTCTGTTCAGGTGACAGTGAAACTTGGATATGTATTAAATAACTTTTCAAAATGCTTCAAGTCATCCTGCAAATTGCATTTTTGCTGGCTGAATGACCTAAAACATCTTGAGAAGCATTCTTCATATACCTACATCAGATCCCTAGGTATATGATTCCTTAAAATACTTCCAAGTAACTAGACATGATATGTCATTTCAAAGAAAATATGTAGGGACAGGAATGGAAGAGTCTGAAGAGGCTAAGCTGAATTGGGGAGAAAACATGCTGGGCCACCATTGTAATGGCCCAAATGTAGATGGAATGCCCAGTGTGGAAATGAGAATACAGGCCACAATGGTACAGCAGGGTGCTGATGTGTGTGCTGAAGCAGACGCTTGACGAGGAAGTCATAGCTGGAATCAGACACAGGAGCTCATTCAGAAAGCACTTGTGAAAAGGGTGCAGACGTAAAGGAAAGCTATGCAGACATACGGATGTCTGAGCCTCAGCTTGCTTTTGGATTCAAAGCTTATGCTTGTAGTTAGGATAAAATGTCTCGATGTTCTAACTTGTACTACCTAGTTTTTAAGATGTATTTATTTATGTTACACAATGGTTTCTAATTATCTAGCCATATTTAGATATTGTGGGAGGATACACAGTGGGAAAGTGTAGTTGGCACTAACTTTGAAGTTGCTGGTAGTAGTAATTGGACATTATCTTCTTTTTGAAGTTTGTTTTATGGACATGCAAAACAGTAGGATATATTACGTAATGGAAAGCAGGACTGGCTTAGCATTTTAATATTGTACGATTAAAACGTTTGTGTTAAACCCAGTAAATGTACAATATATATATATATATATATATATATATATATATATATATATATATATATATATATATATATATATATATATATATATAAAAATCATTTCAAAGACCTGTATCTAAATAAGGAAGTAAATTTCCCTACCTTCAGAATGAATGAATCTGGAAGTAAGTTACACACAGCCGAGGATATTCCGTTAAAAAAAAGAAAAGAAGCGAAATTGTACCCAAAAGTAGTCTGGAGACGCATACTTACAAACATTAGTGCTTTAGACTTGACACGCCATTTCAAAACGCGGCTAACTTCACGAGACGCCGAGCCGCAAC